>NC_092685.1:38762928-38797928 GCF_964275005.1 Diadema setosum | reverse complement strand
AACACAGAAAATCACCATTGCACCACTACACCAGGAATGCAGGTTGATATCAGCGGTGTATACAGTTACTTTCAAAACTTATATATATCAAATAGGTGTAATATCAATACCAGTGCAAGATTTCACGAGTTGTCTGAAATTTGACTGCTATTGTGACTAGAACAACCGCATCACATCACAATCATAATATACAACTCCGAATGGACAAATTGATGCTAAATAAAAATATGTGTGTCAAATGAAATGTGGAGAATGCGTCTACCACGATTCTCAATATCTGACGAATAATGTAATTGTATACTGAACAGAAAAATAAGGAAATGGAAGTAATAACCGTACGAGACAACTCAAACAAAGTCATATAAGGTACCTGATGTATTGCAATCATGTGCCATGCGAGTTTCGTCAACTTAAGTAAACGCTATATAAGATTGTAGACGTCCCTGGAAAAACAAAACAGAGATCATTCGGGGTTCGAATTCAGACGTTTTGCATGCCTGAGCAGGAGACGCTACTATTTTCATGCCGAAGGTGGCGCTAATTTACCTATCTACCGCGACGTTTGAAGCCCTTCGACAGTTTTTCAGGCGCCAAGTGGCGAATCTTAGCAGGGGGAGGCCACAGGACGAGGGTCTGGCATCCAGGGACTGGCTCGAGGCTTGCCCGGGGCTGGCGGTCAACTTCACTGCGGTAAGATACTGGTGGGCGTCGGGGGGGGGGGGGGGGGGGGGGAGGGTGGGGAGGGAGGGGTGCTTAGTGGACCAGGCAGGCTACATTGACATTTTGTTTTTAATCTCTCTTCTGTAAGACGTCTGGTGTCGATCGTGACGACGCTGCGGGTACTAATGTAAGGAGTCAAATGGCTCAACAGGGTTTCAATTTCACAACTCAGTTCGTATTGGCATCACATCCACTATGAAGGACTTCAAATGAAAAACCATTAGGACCTGTATGAACAATATCCTGCCCATCAAGATAGGGTAATGGAGTAATTAATGTTAGACATAAATGTCATATCAAGAAAAAAAAATCAAGGATGATCTTCAGGAAATGTCCATACTTGGAAAAAGATAACCCGAGATATCTTGATGTCATTTTAATAAGTTGAAAGTGACAGATGCACGGCCGGTGTCAGTTTGCAAGGAAAGTGGTTCAAAAAGATCCAGGTCTATCTAACAACAACCGAAAATATCCTTCATTTAAAAGACTGTCCGTAGCTGACATTTCGTACAATTATTTGCGATTTGTGAGTTCTGATTCGGCTCTTCTCAGATACGTTGCGTAATATTTTGTTCATTCAATATGCAGTGTCAAATAATATAAACTTATGAATAAGCTACCCTGGATTCATAACATTCCTGAAAGTGCTTCTGAAGTTTGACCTTGGGCGGAGTTTCACATTATGGTTACAATCGAGAGAACCAGGGATGGCATCAATGTCAAATCAAAAAAAGAAAGAAAAAACGGAGTAGGGGTAAAAGAATGTCAGGTTTGCACAACAAACAGGGCATAATCAACGTCCTTTTCCTGCAGAGCGCGCAATCAATTCGCACACCCATACCAACGGTCTCAAACATTTTCTCCGGCCTACCGTTAAACTCGCGGTATCAAAAACATCCTTCAAATTACGGGCAGCCGTAGCACAAATCGCCAGCAATTTCCCCAACACCATCTGACATGCATCGCTTTGGCGGTTTATCACCAATGTCAGTAATGGCCAAATTCGCCATCAGCCTCACCGCATAGAGATAAATCCAGTACAGTATAACTGTCATTTCCTGTCTTTTTATTGTTTCACATCCGGGTCGCCGATGTCATTACAGCGCAATCTTATAGAGTTAAGCATGGGTGTTTGGAATTCTTCTCTCACACGAATGTGTGTTATTGCCATGGGAGGCAAATGAAAACAGATTTGAGTTATTTAAAGGGAAACTTTCCTCTGAATGAATACATTTTTTAGTAATAGCGATTGTCATGCTACTTTCTCTAGATTGTAAAGTGCAAGCTCACATCGGGATTGCCTGTTTTTCGCGATTGAAGTTTGATTATGCATGATCTATTCATATCGAAAAAAATGAACATAGATACTCAAGGAAAACACACACACACACACAAACACATAAGAAACGACCTGAAAATGCGTATTATATCGTTACACTCGTTTTGACGGACGGATTGACTGATAGATTGAATGATTGATTGATTGATTGATTGATTGATTGATTGATTGATTGATTGATTGATTGGATTTGATTGATTGGATTGATTGATTGATTGATTGATTGATTGATTGATTGATTGATTGATTGATTGATTGATTGATTGAATTGAATTGATTGAAAAAATCATAATAATTGAAATCTGACTGGCGAACAAGGGTCCTAGAATTGCACAGATAGACATGTACAAACAGATATACATGGACACAAAAGGAAAAACAATTTCATGTACATAAAGTTTCATAATAAAAAGATTAAAAATTCCATGCAAATACAATTACAACGAATATCAAACTTAGTACTTAAATAGTACTTAAAGGGATAGTTCAAGAATAGTATTATGACAAAATGGCACATGATAGCTTATAACTAATGACACATTGTATATAAACAAAGAGTATAGTAAAATATAATTATATATCTGTATAATATTACACTGCGCTCGTTAGATTACATTAATGTGGCACACCGTTGTATGATCTTTCTCTTTAGGCGGGGAAGCCACGCTGTCAAACTGCGCTCATGTGATTCACGGCTGGACTGGATACCTACCGTCCATGCATCTTTCCCAAGCAACTGACACAGAAATAAGAGACCATGGAATGGGCTTCTTTTCCCCCGAGCTCCTAATGGCAGCGGCTTATATATAGATACTATCGTTTAGCGTCTTAGTCTTGGACAATCCCCACGATGGATTTTGCAAGAAGAACATCATCATGAGACCACTATTCAGCTCACCTTCACGAATGTCGAATCTCTATTCCCTTCGAAACACGACATTTTGTTTCCAATGACAGAACAAATTGAGGCAATGGTTGGAAGCTCGACACAGGATAAATTCCGTGTCTATTTTCAAATTTTTTTCAGCTTGTTACAACATCTATCCGAATCCCCGTATCAAGGTACGGTCATATCGGTTTCTTTCAATCTTTCTTTTTTTTCCCCGTGTGTGTATTGTGTGCGATTTTCTTGTCACACAACACTACCGCAATGAACACATATGCGCCATGAGGGCTCCTGCTACTCCATCGATGCTTAAAAGAGCATTTAAAAGAGAATAACCCGAAAAAGCGCTGATTCATAATCGGTTTGACATAATAAGATTTTACGGGTTTGATTATTAGACTGCGATTTTCATTTTTCAGGCAAACGAAACATCACAATTACAGTTACATATCATGCATTCACAATTAAATGGTACAGTGCAGACGTATAAACACAAATGATTTGGTTAGGGAAGCAACACTTGGGCTAGAGCTCACAAAAGTAATTATATTACTGTTGCCCTTTATAGGCATGAGAGCCTTCATGTGATGCATTCGCGTACACACACATACACACACTATGATAGGTTGGTTTGTTATCGGGGCGTTTTACCTTGCAATAACTTTCATTTACACTGGTCGTAAATTCCAACAAAATGACAGAGTGTAAGTTTTGTCTTAATTTGGAACATATTCATCAAATTCCTCATTGAATTGAAATGTCTTATCCATTTCCGCTTGAGATGAAGGTATAGTAAATAAAGATTAGTTCTGTCTTTGTGTTGATATCATGGAAGCTGAAAATAAATTAAAAGTTCTCATGGTTTATGAAGGTTTATGTTGTACCATAAACCGAATGCCCTATCAATATTCGTGGCGACATCATTAACTGTCTCCTACAAACAAAACAAAAACGAATGATAATGATTCGAAGTGAGAGGTTTTAAGAGCAAACAACGTGCTAATCTGAGCCCGTTATAATGTGACCTTAGATGGCCACAAAATCCAAACACAATCAACCAAATGTGAATAAAAATGAGGAAAACGCACTACCAAGGTAATTTGGGGAACTTACAGAGTAAATATTATGCACTAAGTAGTGCAAAAATTATCCACAACACGTGAGCGTTGAGCAGAAAAAGGAAAAATATATATATTATTGTACGCAGAAATGACCTTTTGTGCTCTTTACGACAGATTAGACAGGAGGAGTATATAGGTGGGGAAAAGGTGTAAAACATGGCATTTCTCTATTCCAACAGTGAATGACAGTCGCGAGTTGCGTGGGCGTTGCCATGGAGATGAGGAGAAAATATATCAGAGGAAAACACGCAAACAAGACTCGGAGGTGGGAGTGGGCGGATTTTTTTTTTCTTCTTTTGTATTTATGTGTACTAAAAGGACGACGTCGCTACATCCCAAAAAAGGACCTTTACGGATAATCTAAAACTAATGAAAGTGTGATTACCGCATTATGGCACGAGCTTTGTTTATTTAGAGTGCACTTTGAAAGGTACAGCTTTGATCGGTGTCGCCGGGAACGAGGACATGTATGTTATGGGGAAATGAACGATAATATTCATGGTGGCAAAACAATTTCGAAAACGTAGACGGAGTGTCAGTGATAATACACACTATGCGGTCAATAACATTGTAATTGGAAGCACCGTGTCTCATTTCGTCGAACAAGACACACAGGAACGGGACATCTCATTTCATTTTTAGTTAATCATTTTTTTTTCACACATAAACGTTCATACAAGGAACAAAGCTGGGCTTGTAAAATCATGAACGTGCATGATCTGGATAGATTGCTAAGCGTTTACACGCCAATCTTTGCAGATGATATCGTTCAGTGTGTCTTCATGATAATTTAATCGCGCTCTCCCCCCCCCCCCCCTCTCTCTCTCTCTCGCTGTTGATTGATTTTGTGTGCGTGGCGTGTGTGCGTGTGTGTGTGTGTGTGTGCATGGTCTTTGTGTAGGCCTTTGATTGTTGTACCACAGGGATTGAGGAGACTGTGAGATAGGAATGTGTTACTATCTACTGTAGATCGACATTATACTGCATGATGTGCGTCAGTGGTGATTTGATAAAAAAAACGGACAATAGAAATCTGTCGCAGGAAAGGGAAGAAAGCTGCAAACTGGTATATGTACGCTCCACTCCATTCATGCAGGAAATTCCACTCGCAACCATGGTTACAAAAACCAGACATTTCTTGGTTGACCCAATACAATTTGCACGACAAGAAGGGTTTTTCGCCATACAGCTTGCTATAATATCGTATTTTAGAGCTCACGTAAATTTATACCAATCCACACGTTACCCCTGCTGGCAAAAAAAAAAATAATAATAATAATAAATAAATAAATAAATTTTTTAATGAACATTGCAATAAACGAATCTCACATCCATGTGGAGTCTCCATAACAAGTCCAATGCCATACCGTCCTACAACGGTAAACTTAAGTTTAATAGATTTAGATAAACAAAAGTCGATGTTAAACTAACGGTGTGTTTGTTTTTTTTTTTCAATTGATCTTAAATGCTGCACAACAATGTTTGTAGTTTTCAAGTGACACTTAACAGCAGAGGGTGGGTTTGATAGCTGCGTGATTGTATTACCTGCCTACCATACCGAGTACTAACTATTCGAGCTATTGATCGCGAGGCAGAAATAAGGGGAGATGCATGCTTAATTGATAGGAAATGAGCGACAAGGTAAAGCTCTTCTGTGATTTTCCCTCTTTTTTCCCCTCCCGATGACTGTACAGCCATTTAACGGTTCTCAGTGTATGACAAGGCATGAATAGTTCTCGCTGCTGCTTGGTATTCATGTTTTAGTTTCGGAATATCAATACTACTTAATTACACACGTTTACGGTATCGATCGCTGGCAGGGAGGAAGTCGAGTAATTTCCTCTCCTTGTGCATTCGCAGTGTGGTGAGGTGCTAATTACGAAAACTGGTCGGTGACACTCCTCATAATTGGTAAGATACACACTGATATGATGTTTGTAAGCACGTCTATACAGATTGACACAATGGGGAGTCTGTATCGCCAAGCAGTCTTCTCCCTATACACCACGGTACACCATGGCGGTATAATGCAGCTACTGCAAGGAGGAAAAGTTGACTATGACGTAGTAAGACATGTTATTGAAAGGAGGCAGCACAGTCATTATTATCCCAGGCATATAAATATAAAGCCATCATACATTCACCGCACGACGACATGACAACAACATATAAAAGAGCAGGAAAATAAGTATACATTGCCAAAGGAGTTTTAAAAGGACTCAAGGAAATCAGTGAAAATACTTGAGTCAGAAGCGTTCCTACACGTCGCTATCAACCCCACTGATGAAGTGATTCCTTTCCACACCGTCTCAAAATGTCACCCATGGATCTTGGATGGCAAGAGGATGTTTATGCAATCTAACTTCCCGAGAAAAAGCCAGCAGGGTGCCTCTTTGCTGGGATGTTTTCAGTCTGCGCACCGAAGCGTACCAAGCTCTGCCTTTAACCATATTATATACAGAAGAAGCTGGCTAACAGCCCCATAAAACCCAAAAGCCGGTATCATCTTTCGCTGACCACGAAATGTGGGTCCATCCAAAGCACTTATTTCCATGAAATAAACATTGTCAACAAGACACAGCTTGCACGTGACTGCTGACAATCAACGCTTGACTATAACAGTTAAAAAATACCAACCAATAGTTCTTGTAATTTCATTGCCAATACTTCTCCGTCATGTTTATCTCTCCTCCAAGGCGTTTGATGATTCTCTTTCTGTCATTATTATTATTTATTCAGCAATTCAACATACAATACAAGCGGACATAGAATACAAACAGAAAATCGTATTTCATGATATAAAAATTGTGGTGATTCCAGGTGCATGTCGCTAGTTGCCAGGGGAGGAAAAGGCAAACTTAATCACCGAGACTCGAGGCCTTCCCCTCTCGACCACTGATATATTATGTTTGTCTGTTTGTCTGTATCCCTGCTACGGCGTTTTAGCTCTCTTAAAAGCATTACGATTTTCATTAAAGATACAACGAAGATTGTAATGATGTGGTTTATATTTACCCAGGGCAACTCCACTCCACTGTTTATTGTATTCCACCAGAGAACAGCGCCATAAATACCACCATCATTATCTTTTTAATTACATTTACATTAAGAACACCGATAGTAAAACATTTATCAAGGCATATTCGTCCAGAACAGGATTCGAACCTATGCTCTCCCGCTTTACAGATTCAGAGCCCAGGCACCTAACCAAAGTGCTCCCATATCTATCATGGACATATCAGACATAAATTGTTTCCTCTCTGTTTCGAGTTGGAGACATTTCGTTTTTTACAAACATTCTTTTTTTTTTTTGTTAATCAAGGACATCTCGAAATACACCTTGAGCATTCGAAAAGAGGCAGTAGAACTACAGCCAGTAATTCTGTAGCTTACAGCTACCATAACATTTTCTTGTTATGTGGACGCACGCTTTTCTTTCGGCTAGCAATTAGTAATAGAAGGAATTCGGTGGAAACGGGACATACTTCCAAGAAGGGCACTTCACCCTTTACTTAACGCAAGTACCTGAACGGCCAACCTATCAATATCTACTGCCCTGGAAAGAGAGGGAGAGAGAGAGGGGGGGGGGGGCAGAGAGAGGGGGAGACAGACAGGGAGAGAGAGAGAGAATGAAAACATGCATAATTTGCGTCGGGATCCGGGCACACTCCGGGGCTTTGATTTCCAATTTGCGCGCAACTGCCAACCCGTGACAGCGCGTTTGTGATACAGCATACGACACTAATCGCCTCAATATTTTATCATTCCGCGCCATAACGCCGGCCGCCCTTCGGGACGCGGTGCGGCGAGGGTGGTGTACGGATCAAAATCCCCCCGCTATATCCCGCGACCACTCTTCCCGGACGCATCTGTCCGGAAAAAAAGAAGAAAAGCATAAGTAAATGAGAGGAAGTAAGTGGGTCCCGAAGACGTGTGAAACTTACTCCAGCCGTTCCCCGGTGCTATGAATACAAACGACAAGAAAGTGTTAAGCAACACTGCATCCTTTTTTTCTCCTCCACAATCGACACGCGATTTACTCACTTTTGAATTTTTCCTTCTATTTTTAACCATCATGCATGGCTCATGGTGAAAATTCCAGGTCGAAAAAAAAAAAGATAAGAAAAGAAAAGAAAGGAGACAGCTACAACGAAAGTAGAGTGCAGATCTGTTTGCTTGTTGACATGATTCCGTTGTGGCTGACATCTTACCGTGTATAAAAGTGTGCTTGGGTTGTTGAGTTATGGTTGTTATATATTTGTGTTTGTGTTTGTGTCTGTGCCTCTGTGTGTGTGTAAGTGTGTCTGCGTCTTCCTCTGCGGCTGCGTCTACGTCTGTGTGTGTATGTATGTCTGTGTCTGTGTCTGTGTATGTGTAGGTGTATGTGTATGTGTATGTGTATGTGTATGTGTATGTGTATATGTCTGTGTCCGTGACCTTGTTTTTACTCTTCCCATATAGTCACCATCTGGTGAGAGTGATAATACATAAATTATTGATCAGTGTTTTATGTGACACTGAATTATAATCTATAACAATTCGGAAATCTTCCCCCTTAAAAAACAAACAAACAAACAAACAAACAAAACAAGAGCAAAAAGAAAAACATCACCAAATTATGTGCGTTTGGATGTACACACACATACTAGTATACAAGCTGATCATCCAGCAATACTGTGCTGACTGCTCAGTGGCTGCAAGCGGCTGCAAATGAAGTAGAAATAAATAAATAAACAACAACAACAAAAAGTAATGATTAAAAACCCACAAAAAGCGCGCTCATCGAGGGGCGTCCCAGTATGATGGATGACACGGGTTTTGAACCCGGCATTCCTTACGTGTCGATCACACTTTTCTGACCTGATAACATCTTACGCGGGAAAGTCGCCCATCAGTAAGTTTTCTCCCTGCCTCTCACTCCTTCCATCCCTCCATCATTTTGTTTTCTCTTTTTTTTTCTCCACTCTCTCCTTCTCCTATACTTGACGAATTAATGTTTTGTCTTCTCTGCACAACAGGGACGCCAGTGAGATTGAAAATATCGGTGACTTTATTATATCAAAGACACAGGCTCCCGCGTGTCAGTTTTTCCCGTCTTAACTAAGATTATGTCCAAATTCATGGAATTCTTCCGTCGAGATGCTTTCATGATTACGTCATGCTTCATTACTGATGCACAGAAACTGATTACATCCAGCGTATTATACTTCCACCTTTTACATGACGAACAAAACATATCCAGCATATTTTCAGTACCATTTTGTTTATAACTTTTCACAACACATCAGCTTATTATTAGCATCACCTTCATTTCAACTCCATTTACCATAACTTTTATCACCGTTTCATTTATTTACCACTTCAAGAAAAAAGCCCCCCTCAACCCCCCCCCCAAAAAAAAAAAAAAAAAAAAAAAACCGCAGCATTTTATTTTGAACAGAATGCCGAGCATCAAAGAATGGTATTGAAGAAAAATAACAGCAGGTTTACTCTATTGCAAGCGTCCATGTCATATTCAATGGAAGTCGATATTTCAAATTGCTCGGAGGGAAACAAATCGTTGCTTCTGCTTGCGCTTAAAATAAATTTTCACTTTAACATCCGGGGTCTAAAGATGACCCCTTTAACAGGTTCCCTCATCTCGACACCCTATATTTCGGGGTTAGATGATGATGATGAAGATGACCAGAAGAAAAATGGGTCAATTTGACTCGATTTTCTGATCAATTCTGGGCCAAACTGACGTGATACAAAGTCATACTTGACCTAGATCTGCCTCTGGCTCCGATGATTTATCAAAAAAGAAAATATTCTTACAATCTTTCCTTCCGCACAAAAGGAGTTGATGATTGCATGAAGGACAAAATCAATAGAGAAGTGGCAAGAAGGTCATCCATCGTTGTGCATTTACTAAACCGTGTTACGTGTTAATGCTGCACATCGCCTCCGATGTAGACCAAGGTAAAAAGCCGACAGAATAGTCGATTACACACACACATATATACACACATACAGATTCACACATACACGCAGACACACACTAACGGAGACAATGCGTTGTGACGGGAATACTGAGCGACCTATAGTATGTTGTTCAGCTGATAACAGACGACATACATTCGGCAAACTGTATCGTCTGAAAGAAAATTGCGCTTTCTCAGACACGAGTCAATTCATATTGATGATCAAAAACGAGCAAGAGTCCACAGTCACACATATTACTCGTCAAAGGACCGAGATATGCAGGAAAATTGATACATTTTGTGCTCTTAATGGTACAGAATAAACGTATCTTTCCAGATACTTTTTCATTTTACTTCAACAAAAGCAGTTACCAGAATAGGGTTTACTCCGTCATGGGATCAAATGGACTAGTTTAAAACGTGAAATCTTAAGAACAATTTTCAGTATAGTTAAGTTTGAAAATAAATCGGGTATAGCCTTGCGCCTTACTTGCAGTGATGCAGAGATACACCAGGATGAGGTTTACAGTGTCTGCATATTCCTCAGTCTATGATATTAACCTATATACATACTGTGTCATTGTTAATAATGAGGACATATACACATATAGTGGGGACACAAGTACAACAGATGCACACACAAATCAAGACATAATATAGGTACAAAAATGACCAAAAGCAGAGAGAGGGACAGAGAGAGAGAGGGGGGGGGGGGGGGAGGGGGAGAAGAGAGAAAGATCTGCTCACGTATTCCTCCTGCCTCCCTTCACTCTTGCCCCCAGGCGCTTCCGCTCAATTTTAGCCATGAATTCAATTTGTCGCTTGCCGCCATTTACTCTGTCAAACAACCACTCGTCTCAGCTGACGAGGTATACATTTGTGCTTTTCTCTTCTGTCCCCCTTTCTCCCCCTTGTCGTCGTGAATGCATCATGATCAAACAAATATCGATTGTCAAGCAATACAAAAGTCGGTGGGTTTTTTTTTTCAGAGGACAGGTGAACAAGGAGTCATATCGGTGATTGAATCAGTAATGTGTATCATACAAACTTTAAATGCAAAAACAGATTGAAATGAGAAACACCATTTTCTTTCTTTTTTTTTCGAGTATGGTCATCACGTAATAAAGGAAAATTAGATCTTTTCAAAGACACTGCACTCATTACATAACAAGAAATATAACAAGAAATGTTTTGAAAATTTCAAATTCATCACATACTTCTTCTTTTTTTTTCACAGCAGCTTTATTCTCAACACCTCAAGTTGATGAAAATGAATATATCGCTTTTTGCATTCAAACTCTTTTCATATACTGTGTATATACAGTGTATAAATGAATAAACATATATGTCTGTATATATATATATATATATATATATATATATATATATATATATATACATGTATAATACGCACACATACGCACACACATACATACCCGTATAATGAATAAATACATACCCTTATTTCGCATTAAAGATTCGAATTTCAAGCTTCGATTTTGTGCTAACTTTTTCGCACTTTGGAGTAACAAAATGTTCTCTGCAATAGTGTACTTTGGTAAACGGACATTCTTTTTAATCGCGCGTAGCAGATTAGCTCACTATTGTTGGAAGGAGTAGTTAAAGATTTGATATCTTATACAAAGAGATATATTTCCATTATATATTATATTATATTATATTATATTATATATATTATACATATTATATATTTTCATTGAGGAAAAGCCATGGCAAGGAAGATTTACTGCATAACGGTCAAAATGAAAATCTGTGATCATCAGTGATCAGCGATGTCAAAGAAAGCTTTTAGAAATTAAGATTTGAATTTACAGGGCCTCCAAAGCTTAATATCTTGTATGCAATGTAAAATTACTGTCAATTTTGGTACTTCCTTGTTTTCCTTCATACATGTTTCTTCCTAGATCTTGCAATTTGGTGGTTTCTCCTTTTTCTTCTTCTTCTTCTTCTCCTTCTTCTTCTTCTTCTTCTTCTTCTTCGTCATCCTGACTTCACTCTCCCAAGCATTTGTCACAAACTCCAATTGTTATGGTTTCGGCAGAGGCGGTATGCACGCATGTTTGTCCAACGTATATAAACACGAGCATCGACCCTAGAAGAATCGTTTAGATGGCGCGAAAATGTCACACACTCCGGACCCTCGGGCGAGTCACATTCTACAATCGTCTGGATCGTGGCGCACGATGCTCTCTCGCTTTCTTTCCCGTCGTTGGATTTTTACCGTCTCCGACACGTTTCCGACTTTGCAGTGGCGTCGCGGAGTAATGGAACGAATTAATTTGTCCAATTTACTCTACATGAGGCCGGGGAATTGAATCAAACGTGAAGCAACGCTAAACATTTTCTTTCCCTCTCCACACCCCCGGTTTTTTTTTCCCACTACCCAATTACTGGGCCGGTGATGGCTCACACAGTAATGTTTGGTAATTCGCCTTGTTACAATAATTGAAGTAAACAAGAGCTTAGTATGATTTAACGCGCGCTGTTTACTGTAGACTGCTTGCTGCTTCCTGTTGACATACGGTTTGGGTGTGACATCAACTATTTCAATTGGAAAGGTGTTTTCTCATTCTTTTAGCATGAAAAAGGTGACGTGAAGCAAAGGAAAAAAAAAATGATTATGGCACTGTATTTTGGTCGACTTCAAGCAGTCTTCAAACACGTAACTGTTATATGCCATACACACGATTTGACAGCATGCCATCGTTATTATCAATCCTTCAATATTCTTTATATCTTTATCTAGATACATTGATTTTCACTAACGGTTTAAACAATTATTTAGTCAGCCAGAGACTGTTTTTTGGACGTTTGTTTGTTTGTTTGTTTGTTTGTTTGTTTGTTTGTTTGTTTTCTTCGCACAAAGGTAAAATAATAATAATAATAATGCCTCCGGCACCCCTAGGGCAGAGGCATAAAAATCAATGTCGAAATCTACTTAACATTAGACAATAATTATCTTCTATAATAGCTAGAACTGACTTGGAATGCATGCGATTATCGTTTTAAAAGTGCAAAATTTAATGTTACTCTTGACTAATTGCATATTACAATCACTAATACAGATTACTTCAAGGGGTATTTAGGAGGACCATCCTAAACAAAGTGTAATAAATCAGCGATATCGTTTCCATGCACACGGTTATCATAATTCTCAAGTACATAATTGTACATTACAAAATGGCGTCACTATAATCATAACATAGCAGCAATACGCAGAATGTCAGTCTATGTACCTCGGGTTTAGTAACACTGGGGAGGGATCATTCGAGCAGGCATGGGATAATGAATATTGATAATACTCTTCTTCATCATTCTAACATTTGCTCTGCTGACATGGACACGATGGAAAATAAATATGTCTTCCCAATTGTGACACGCTATATACACGACACCCATGCAAAGAAAAAAAATCCTCAAATTAAAGCAAGGACGTTGGCATGATGCCTACAATGAAGATGATTTGTTGGTACTGGAAATAACCCCGAGCAGCGCCACGTAAAAAATATCTGCCATCAAGATTGGTATCATATCTCAAGAATCACAGGCGTCCGTTGCGTATCATTCTCCACCATCGTGATGAACCAACACAACATTAACTGCGTAGGCAGTAAGACGGTGTTTAACGCTTCGAAGCATAAGCTCAGTCTACACTCTCATAAATTAATCAACGCCAATGAATTGCAGTAGAGTTGTATGGGCACGTATCTATTACGCACTTTTTGCCTGTTATTTTGCCAAGTCTCCCTCTTTTTCTTCTAAATTTCTTTTACACGTCAAATTGAGTCAAATCGACTCACTCAACGATGAGCAAATTCGTCCAGAAATTTACGACTGTGGCATGCTATCTAGTTACATGAAGCAGTACATGAATAATACACGACCAAGCGGAGTGCATTCGGATCGAGAAAAAAAAATAAGAGTGCGAATTGGTAGCATGCTAGATTACACACGTTTCGCTCCATCACAGGGAAGAAGATCGTTCATGAGATATTTTCTGCCACTCGGCAATTGCGTTCAGTTGGCGGCAAGCCTGTATGCGTGATATAAAACGATTAGGGAAAGTCTGTATGGTCGTGTCGGGCCTACTGTGTGCATTATGTTGTTTCTCTACTTGTTTGTTTGTTTGTTTGTATATCAACCTGGTAATCCACACCTTGCAAATAGTATCCGACAGTGACTCCTCGTTCAGCATAAACCACGCCAACATTGCTTTAACCTGAGGTGTGTATTATCTTAATGGTGCAATGAATATGCGAATGATCACGCCTCTCAAGTTGTCAGGAAAAGGTTCAGGTGGTTTTCTTAACACATACAGACATACAAACATAAAATTGATAGAAAGTTTCAACTATTTTTAAAGGAAACACTATCTTAGAAATGTTCATATTTCTTCCTTTTTTTTGGGGGGGGGGGGAGGGAATTGGTATAGTGATCTTTTGCAATAGGCAATCCTAAATCGGGATAACTTGGTCGCAATTAGAATTTGAATTAAGATTGCATTGTGTTACTTGGCACTCACGTCCCTAGATTATACCTTCGGACACTAATCCTCTACCATGGCACAAACCAAACAACATTCTGAATTCTTACTTGTTAGAAATGTGGTGGCTAGTATTCAAGAATAGTCATTTGGAGAGTGCAAACCTCCAAAATCTCAGACTATTAAGCCCTATATAGGATCACTAACGCCATGCACGCATCCTTTAAAAAACACCTGCCCAGGATCCGGATCTTTATTTAGAAAAAAAAAAAACAACAACTATTCATCATTTTCTCTAACTATGACGTAATATTAACCATAACTTAGAATACAAAGCAAAGCAGAAGAATTGACCTCTTTTGGCAAAGGTGATAACTTTCTATAGAGATCACACACACACACACACACACACACACACACACACACACAAATCTCGACACGGTGTGTCCACATCTACCGGAGACGTACTACTAGTACTTGCATTAACTCTTTCTATGAAACTGAGTCAATTAATGTGTACAAATTTCACACATAAAGCTGTGGAGAGGAAATTAATGTCTTTGGCGTGAAGAGGGTTACACAACTAAACTGCTGGGGTAGCACTGAGTTTGTTAGCATACAAACAGACATAAGAGCATGTCTTGTAAGTGTCGTCTTAGACATTCTTTCTCTTCCTTTTTTTTTTTTTTTTTCTTTTATGGGGTGGGGAGAGGTGAGGGAAACAAATGAGACTGAATGTATTCAATCTACATGCACAAACTTTTAAGATTCATAATGGTTGCAATAATGATAATTCAATTCACTCAGTCTGTATAAGATTCAGTGAATTCGCATGACGTCAATGCGACAGACAATCAAAATCTGTAGTACATGTATCTTCTAAATACTAGTGATCACATGATGACATGCACGGATGGTCACATACTCTTGAATATGCTATAAAAAAGACAGCTCTGTACATCTTTATTCATGTCAATCTTCTATGTCATCCGTCATTGCGTCTATCCTGACTAAAATGCCTCGTTGACATATAAGTTCTTGATTTCAGAACTATATTTCAAAACTATCGCACGGTTGACTTTAACGTGGCTTTTTTCCCCATTACCATTCGTTTTAATAACATTATTTCTCAGCATTTCTAATACAAATAAAGACTCCACTTTCCCCAGTAAGCCTAAGTATCATTCAACACAGTTCAAGACCTCGTTACATAAAATACTTATTCATAATAATCAAATTGTAAATATGACTATCAATAATACAAACATGTCTTGAAAGACATTGTTGCTCCGCTATTAATAGATGTTATAATCAGTTGTTTTGAATTTCATGCGACCTACCTAAACAGGAGCACGTGTGAACGTGTGAAATTAAGGGTATTGAATGTACAGCTCCCAGTCGACAAAAGACATAAGATTATTTCATTATTTTCAACGCCTATTAAAATTCGACGGGAGTACTACGTAAGGACTATCATCAGATATGACGTAAGGACTACCATCAGATATGACGTCACTATACAACATTCATCCGGGAAATGTGACACATATTATGCATAACATTCGAAAACATTACACGTCAATAGATTCTGCTACTCTCTCACTCTCTTAAAACAATGGCATTCAACGTGGTGGTGATACCAATCGGGTGATGATTTCATGACAGTATTAATAGCCATTTCTAGCTCGGGAGGCCCCTGGAGTATTCCAGAGGTGATTGCTTCTGATCTGATCTCAAAGAGGGAGAGAGAGAAGGAGAGAGACATAGGTCTCACCAGCCAAAAGTTCACTTCACTTTTCCCGAAAATCACCCCGCGCAAATCAAGATCCTCGACCTTCCTCCCTAGCACCTTATTATCCACGCGGATTGTCTTAATTCGTTTGGGCTCTATAGACGGAAGGGGAACTTTGGCTGGGTGAAAGGGTGTGTGTATTGGTTTCATAATGCTCCCCTGTCTCTCTCTTCTTCACGCTCAAGTGCCTGAGTCAGGGACCGGCGACGTGCAACTTGTCACAATTTCCTTGATCCATTTCCTCCCTCCTCTCTGCAAAGTCTACCATTTTCCCATAGAGACAGACCATTAATTCTTCTTTTCCAACTATCTACACTTGTTTTCCCAACGTATATGTAGTTTTCTTAAATCCTGATGCATGAGCGAATCTATGCAGTTACAGACGAATTTCCGGGTATTAAGGAATGTCTCTAAAACATTGCTATTTATACTCATCGTGCACAAATAGTATTAACATTTTTCTCAGATGAATCGTCGCTCATGCGTAACATAATTAAATTGAAGATATCGTATAGGCCCTACTTAACTTAGCGAACTTCTATAATTATAACTGAAATTTATTATTGCCTTCTCGACGTAGCGCGAACATTTCGAAGGTGGTGTTTGACAAAAAGACAAATCCAAATTCTTCATGTTAAAAAAAAACAAAAAAACGAAGAAGAGTGCTCACAGGCGTGTATATATATGTGTGTGTGTATATATATATATATATATATATATATATATATATCTACCCAAAGATGTAATCTGTATCATACCATTAATAAGACAAACAACAGTTTAGACACACCTTTTCGTTTTGCACCGGTTAATGACAGACTTCATAAATGGACTTCTACGATCATCTCAATATAAAAACAGGATCTGAGAGTAATGAAAAGGAAGCTCAGCAGCCAATTAAGAGGAAGGTTACGGGCCACGTCAAAAATTACCCATGAAATCAACGAAAACATAATATCACTTGCAATCCTCCTCAAACAACAACAAAAAATAATAAAAATAAAAAGCCTGTCAAACTTCACCTTCGAAGTTCACTTTCGAACCCGCCTGCATGACGAAGCGTTTTCTTGAAATAAGACGAAGACGAATAAATAAATGAATAAATAAAACAAATAATTAGGATAAGAATTGAACGTACAACTCTCGTCAAAAAAAAAAAAACCCACACAAAGAAACAAACATACGAATATACATTGTAAAAACATCATTGTTGTGATACAGTAAATAACAACACATTAAGGGAGCCATCATAAGTAGTCATTTATACCTCCAGTGACCATTTATATAGGTAGATTACTTTATACAAACCCTATACATGTGAAGGGGAAATGTCAAGTTGAGTCTTAGTATGAGACTAGCTCGGGAAAGGGGGAAGAAAAAAAAAGGAGTGTCTCGTGAGTCATTTGTTAAGACTAGAGATGACAATCAACAGAGCTCTCCGGACACCACATCTTAATGTCTCTCTCTCTCCTTTACCCTTCCGTGTAATAAAAAACAACAAGAAGAACAGTCATGCCTAACTCAATCAGAATCCTCTCCTTCGGTATAATACAGTGATCGGTCCCTAATGGAACCTTATTTCCATTCCGACCAGGGAAATCGACTTTGTCCGCCATGTTGTGTGTCTTACCATTTCTCCGCCATCCTCTGTTTTCTTAGACACGACTTTCCTTTTTTTTTATTATTCTCTCCCCGGAGCACCGCCTTCCCTGACAGCAGCTAACGCCGAATTAGGACGCATCTAGGACAATGTCTTGAGCTCTTGCCGGCCACAAATAGCAGACGATTAAGACAAATAGGATTGATGAAGAAAACTAGTTGTTGCAGCGAAGGTGAGTCACGTTTTCCCGCCACGTCCTCCATAAACAGTAGTCATGAAAAGAAACTGTATTGGCACTTAGAGAAAGAGAGAGAGGGAGGGACGGAGAGACAGAGAGACAGACAGACAAACAGACAGAGACAGAGAAAGACGGTGGTTCACACGGACTCCATGTTACCTGTATTATGTAAAGTGTTCTTGTCAGTGTAGATGTTTTTACGTGGGCGATTGCAACTCCTCTTTCAATTTCTTTCAATTATGAATTGTTGCGGAAAGGGTTGGATGTGTGTGTGCTGTTTACGTCCGTGTGTGTGTGTGTGTGTGTGTGTGTGTGTGTGTGCGTGTGTGCGGCGTGAGTGCGTGCAAGTGGCAGTACCATTGATTCACACTACACGCTTATGAGAATGGCTCGTGCTAAACTGTTCACAATAAACGGTATCGGCAACAACCATATACAATCTGCGTTGGCGTTGGTGATACACCTTCTCGTCTCGAGCCCAAAAATAAGTCACGGACGAAGCAAAATACCATCTCATGAGATGAACTAGATTTGAATGTCGAGAATTTTTTCTATACATATCATTACTCGTGCGATGCGATTTAGTTTGGTCTTATATACGCATACACTGTTTCCAGGGTTTGGTATTTGCATAAACATGCATATCATTACAGAAGCGTTGTTGTGGTTTAAAGGCATAATTAACCATTTGTAGATGAAATAAAAACCCAGCATTAGTGCTTTAAAATAGTTCTAACATGTGAGTTAGGAATAGAAACAACCAATGCAAAAATTTGAGTAAACCGTCTACAATTACGGTTTATTGAGAAAAATAGTGATATCTCCTTAAATTTTAGGTTTTATTACAAATTTCTTATATGGTGGGATGTTTTGTGATACAACTGACCTACACAATCATATGCATCAATATCTTGAACATTTTTCAAATGACTGCTCCCAGTGGTAAACTGGACCTTTATTTATTCATTTTTTTTTAATGAGCAGGGATTCGCCATACAATTGCATCAGCTTCAAAAGTCATACTGTGAGTACTCATAATTATAACGTGGACACGGACAGAAAGACACACAGATAGATTTACTCGTCTTCCTCCCTCTCTCTCTCATACATAAATATACACACTTTTTTCTCTCTATTTTCAATCACACACAAGCTTTCTCTCTCACATATACACATAGAGAGACAAACGAGCACATAAACTATAACTCTATCTACTAGAAATCTTTATCTATAGTTTGTGCACGTTGTAAATATATAAATTTACAGGAGAAATGGTTTCCAATGTCACCATGGGCAAGAGTATATGCCAATCCATGAATATATACACTATCACTATCTTCAGCGATCAGAAGGTATAAGCTCCGAAGCATTATACGGTCTAAACACCAACAGTTACGATTGCGTTACTTCCAAAGCCGGAAAAAAAGAAATATATATATACATGTATATATATAAAGGGAAACTCCCCGCAGAAAAGAAATAATACGCGCGCACGAAATTATGCTGCAAAGTTTTCCTGTGCAACTGCGTCTAGCTTTCAAATCCTTCCACGTTTATTTTCTCTCTTTTTTTTTTTTTGACTTTTTCTTTTCTTTTCTTTTCTTTTTTTGTTTTTTTTTTTGGAAAATGTTACGAAAGCACGTAATCCCACCTCGGGCCACCTGTGCATAATGCATGCATGCACATCATGAAAGGGATATTCCAGACGATTTTCATAATTTCACATCATGTAGTACATAAATCGACAACTCCATGTATAGATTTGTGGAATTTACTGTGGTTCTTGAGCAGAGAAACAATACTTTGAAAAACCTTCAACAAATTACACTGAACAAGGATGATGACATAGGAGGTTCACATATTTCAGAAATGTAGCAGTGTAATTCCATTACAATACCGCTTGCTTGCGAGTTCACCTGTGTATAATTTATGCATGCCTTCTTCTTTTGTTCTGCTTCCTTGAGCCCCAACTCATGCATTCTTATGGTGACTCTGCCATGTCATCATCCTTGTTCATTGCAATTTATTCTAAATTTTGAAAATATTCTTATTCTTCATCCCAGTCATCACAAATTCTGAAACTCTGTCCTCAGTATAACTGATTTATAGTTGCTCAAATGTAAAAATCTGAAAATCATCCGGAGGTCTCCTTGAATGTTGAGTACATGAAGCTGTGTTGTAGCCGTAGTGAACGAACGAGGTAGCACAGTAATGTATTGAGAAAAGAAAAATGGACACTCAAACACAAACGCACACACACGCACACACACACACACACAGAAATATATATATATATATATATATATATATATATATATATATATATATGCATGTATATACAAAAACATTCACAGGAGTGTTATTGAATCCGAGTCCAGTGACGACATAATGTCGTCGATGACGACGTTAGGTAGCTAAATATAACAACATTGCATGTTTTCTTCCAAGAAATTTAAATACAATCTGTCTGAATTTGTGAGGGCTAGTGAGAGAGGGAGAGAGAGAGGGGGAGAGAGGGAAGGAGCGAAAGAAAAATAAATCTATTTGCGGCATGAGGAATTGGACGGTGCGAGAAAAGGTCATAAAAAAACCCGCATGTATACTACTGACCAACAGGTAAATGTCAGCAAGACGTATTGGTCAACTCTGACGCACGTTGCCTGGATTGTGAGCTAACAGTGCTGTACACACTCCTGTCGTTAAGATCGCATATCGTTGGAAAGAGGGGGAAAGGAGAACTTTTCATCTGCTAGTAGTACTCGGTGAAAACAGCTACTTCCAACAGCACACATTTAGTTATATCGTAACGCTGCTATCCATAAACAAACAAAAAATCAGCACAACACCCGCAGGTATGCTGTTGGGTGTTGAATGACATTCTGTAACCGTGATAAGAAACGACATTTCAAAAAGCGGACTTACATGCTGATTATGTTTTTTTTTTTATTATGTTTTGGTTTTGTACTCATGAATTTAGATCATTCTGAAAACTGTGAGAAAGAATGAATTCCACACTGACTCAAGTGTGGTTGGATGAAGGGGACAGCACCAGTATTACTGAAGAAAAATGATCACTAAGATAAAGAACTCCTGAAAAAAAAAAGCCGCACACACGCAACGTAAAAATGAAAATGTAGCCTTACAATCTTCGTTATCCTTCTTGAAAGAGAGACAGAGGAAGTGAGAGAGAGAGAGAGAGAGAGAGAGAGAGAGAGAGAGAGATGGGGAGAAAAAAATATCTTGATCGACATTGCGCGAATGTGTTCTCCCTCTATCATCAGGATAATCGGGATAATCGGGATTATGCTTCCGCTGACAAGCGAGGTACATTTCCCGTAATGCACGAAAATGAAGCATTCTTTTTTTTTTCCTTCGTTTTTATTCATCTTTTGACAATAAAGAGAGAGATAGAGAGCACACGCTTCATCACTGGAAGCGAAAGCTGCAAGGGATTCGTTAGTTTAAAGTAAAAACTTCTCCTTAGGTTGCTTTGAATGACTTCATTGATTACATTATTTACAAGCAAGCATACAAAAAAGGAAACGTTGGAGTGTGATAGGAAAATGTCTCGAGGACAGGTTTCGAGTTACAAGTTAAATAAATTCATTATTAGAATACAGATATCAATCATAGTTATTCATATCATTTCATGTATATATATATATATATTCATACATTCATACATACATACATACATACATACATACAAATTCAATGGATTGATACTATACCAGTGCTTCATAAATATCATATACAAATCAGTATGGTCTTAGATATTAGGACGTCCCCTCCCCCTTTTCTCTTTCCTTCAAGTGTCCAGTGAAGTGCGACGCGAGTGATAGTTTCAGCATCCAAGTACATGCCCAATCCAGTTCCATCTTCCATCTCAGAATAGCAGTACCCACGTCTTCCTCTTGATTACATTTCGAAGGCCCTAAATCATTCATTGTGACCCAGCTAGAAACTAGACCATAGGATTGCCGGAAGTGGGAGATGTTTGTTGCTGCCCTACATGCCAATGGAGGCATATCAGGCAGTATTTAAAGTAAGTAGGTATACACTCATCACTCATTCAACTTGCATTCATTAAAATCTGTTTGATTCTTGTCACATGAATCATAGCAAATAACATTATGATTATTGTTACTACATGTATTATTATTATTAGTAGTAGTAGTAGTAGATAGTAACAGTACATTATTATTACCGTGATATTGATATCAATATTCTTCTTCTTCTTCTTATTATTATTATTATTATCATTATTATTATTATTATTATCATTATTATTATTATTTTTATTATTATTACTATTATTATTACCATCATTATTATCATTATTATTATCATTACTATTATTATTATCATTATTATTATTATTATTATTATTATTATTATTATTATTATTATTATCATTATTTTTATTATTATCATCATCGTCATCATCACCATCATTATATCCTTCACATTGACAAGTATCTATCTAGGGGAGATTGTTGTAAGCATTGATGAATTATGTACAAAATGATAATTCAATGTTTTATTAATACAAAACTTACGGGAGAGCTGAAAGATCCCTAAATTATCGCCTTGAAGATCATTGATATTGTAAAAGCGACCGGAACCACAATTTCACGAAAAGATGTTAATCTCCGATGTTCAATAACGATTTATGTTGTAGCTAGATTCTATAAAAGCTAACGTTTTTGTTCGTGTGATTTTACTCCTATTACTATATTTACCTTGAACTTAGCGCAGAGTGAAAGTTCCCTTTAAGGTACGTGCCTCGTATGGTTAGCTTTGTCATTCACTCGACTGCCTAAGTAATACCCAGAGTCCAAACCGTAAAATTTTACACTGCCGTATTTATTTGTTTTACTCGTATAATCTACTTCTATAAACACGCAGCGACAGGGCGAGAGAGAGAGAGAGGGAGAGACAGACAGACAGACAGACAGACAGACAGAGGCTGCAGGGGGAGAGAAAGAAGAAGAGAAACACATAAAATGCACGTGCAGTTTACGACAAAACATGACAAGGGTGTAAATCTCCCTCCTTTCTTTCTTTCTTTCTTTTCACCACCAAAGGTGCACCTTCTTTCTTTTTTCAGGATGAACGCCAAAATTACAGGGTCGTCAATAACTTCCAGAGTGAAAACTTTGACATGAATACGTCTGTATCTATGATGGGAGTCTGTACGCTTATTATTAACGTATCGTGACGTTACATACTAACCGATATCTTTTAAGAAACATCACAGATGCATATTATGTACATGCTGTACATGCGCATCACTCCACAGTTTAAGAGTATAGGAGTTGAAAAAAAAAAAGAGGAAAGTCCTTTAAGGCATTAAATGCGTATTTTGCCACCAAACAAACGTAGCTTTATAGATTATAAAAGACTGTGTATATAATACGTAAAATAAGTAATAGTATGATAAGTAACCCTGAGTTCCAGGATTAGAGTAGGCTACATACTTTTAGGTTGCGACAAAATAGTCGTTCCGTTGCTATTGGCAAAATGATGGTACACAATGTGGATAGCATTTTGAAGTAAATGACCGGAAAATAGAGTACATTTTCCGGTCACGTTCCCGATGCATTGCACGCTCACCGCATAAGGCTACATACACACTGCGAACATTATGCCCTGTAGTATAGAGTACTAATACTGCTATCTTCGTACTCATCGCATTATGCTTCGAATCCAGCAATCAAAATCGCCCTGCATCTTGCATTTTTCTCCTTTTTTTCTGTTTCTTGGCCTCTTAAAATCTCCTCGAGTCTGTCTGCAAGATCCTTGAAATGAGTGGAGATGAAAACAAGTACTTAAAGACTACAAACTATCTCAACGATGCGGAGAACAGGCATCGTAGCGCTGGTTTGTTTGTTGTTGTTGTTGGTTTTTTTTTCTCTCCAGAGATAGCAGCCTTCTACTAAAATGCATTATGGGATCGATAAATGGGCTGATTACAACTCACGAAGGATGGCCAACCGAGGTAGCGAAATTACTAAACAAATTATCATTTGGTTGGATATAATGATTAAAAACGAGACCTTTGCGAGATAGTATTAATGCGCTTTTGAGGTCGGCTCGCCTACTCGATCTCATCGCAGTAGTGAAAGAAAACCGAGGGTCATTTTTGTATGTGTGCATTTTCTTGAAAAAAAAAAACTCAGAAAAACATAAGAAATAGGTTCCGAAATAAAATTTGACGAGGACAGTCTCAAAAAGGACAACAAAAATCTTTCACTGTAAATTTCATTTTCATGCAAGGTATCGGTATGAGAATTAGTGGTAGACCAACCTAAATCAAATTCTATAAACACAGTTTCTTGATATCATAACGTGAAAGAATCAACTGTTAGTCAGATGTTTACAAAAAAAAGGCGCATGGTCACATGTAGAATCACGCGATCGCAGTTACTAGTAGCTTTGCAACACAGTTTTTTGAATCAGCTGTGGACATGAATCTTGTTTCATTACTCTAGCTGTTACTAATTTTGGCATAAAAACATCAAAAAACACACATAATCTATCGGGATAATGGTCACCTTATTGATAAAATAAATGAGCTAGATTAATATCAGAATTACCAGGTACTTAAAGCTCGAATAGGCATGTCACTCTGATGCCATGTGCAGATACAGTGTATAACATTTTCATCGATAATCGAGAGGGCAGATTTAGTGGACGGCACTGTTCCCTTTAAAAGCCCGCCCTCGTACAAATTTGGATTTTCCCCGGAATGCCGCTGATATGCGAGAAATGCAACGGGAGGCCATCGAGGCAGCAGCCGGGAAGAGTCCGGCATGAGACCAAGCCACGTGTGGGGTGGTGTCATAACATTTGGAGGATTCACCCTGTGTGTCATGAAGAAAAATCAATCATTAAACGTAAATGCAAGCACTGATCGGCTTATCTCTAAGCTTGCCATGCCCGATCCATAAATTGATGGTTCTTCATATTAACCTATCCATTTACATAGCTATTTATCTAAACATGTAATTATCTATCTAATTACCTTCTCATTGATGTATCTCTACCTATCCATCTATTGACTGATTTCTTAGATTATAAACTTATCTGATCGTTTCTATTACTTTGATCAAATGTTCATTTATTCCTCTATGCACTGATCCATTATATACGCATGTCTCCTATACTGCCTTTTGCTGCAATAAATTGTGCTTTCTATTGTCTAAACATTGCATTCATTTACTACCTTCTTTCTAAATATCTCCTCCAGACATACACCCCTGTACACATTACAGTTCTGACGTCATCTGCGTTAATTTCCGACAGTTAATGCTACTTGTTTCTCTACCCTCTTAATTACATAAGGACGTAAGTTATTACATTCGATGTTACTTCCCCAGTGAGGATTCAGAAAAGGGGTCTCCCACTGGAATGGGGGGGGGGGGGGGGTAGAAGAAGAAGAGTGGCAAGAAAAACAAAACAAACAAAACAATGTTGATCTCTCTCTCGGTAATGCCGTCTCAATGCACAAATGCTTATTACTCGTGATGAATTTTTGTAGGATTGGGATTAAAATTGTCTTGTGAATTCATCGAATTACATTCTCACACGCTCTGTCGAAGGACAACCCCAACAAACACGCGATTTTGTTCGGACGAAACGACCGTAATTGCTATACATATAATCATTATATATATATATATATATATATATATATATATATATATATATATATATATATATATATATATATATATATATATATATGATATACATGATATATGATATATGATATATTTGATATATGATATATATGGCGTTTTAATGCCATTTTAGGTTTTAATCTCATATATATATATATATATATATATATATATATATATATATAAAATACTTACATACGAGAGAATAATAGAGAGAGAAAAAAAAAGATATCGCAAGATATCTACATTATGAGATCATGGAAAAATGAAATTTCCTCTCATTGTTCAGGTCGCATCGACACACTGCGCCTTCTCGTATACACTCATATCATCTTGATGTTCCTTTTTTAGATATCTCTGGGAAGCTAAGGCCAGATGGTCTCTGCAGTGGATTTCATCAAACAAACATAACTGGTGAATAAAGATGTCTTTCGAGCTACATTTGGTACCTAAACGACCATCAGTATAATGGAAGGAAGGACACAAAATAAACTGAAGAAATCGATTGAAAATCTAAATCGCCATCATACAAACAAATAAACAGCGGTGAATAGGGAGGGGGGCGAAAGAACAGACTGAGGCGTACAATATCTAAGCAGTTAGCTAAAATCCTTAGACTCAAGCCCATGCTATGAATTTGCTAGTGAGGTAAACTGCACTACGCTAAAAAATACAGGCTTGTTTTCACGGAACCACGCATCAGTGCAGATGAAATACGGAGCGATCTTCCTTCTCGCGTGCAGAAACAAAAACCTCCAGGCCGATGAAATTGCGCATACTGGATTTCGTCTCAGCGCCGTTGCCATGACAACTCCTCCTTTCACTTCCCCTGCAATATTCTTCTGTCACACACGCTTACATCCACACACACAAACACAAACACACGTACACAATACGCACACGTTCACTTTCATCCAAGACAGTGACAACACGCGCTGACGCAGCGGCATAACAGTGAAAGTACACGAATGTGTGCAATGATTAATACACAGAGACAAGGAGAATAACATAAAGGGAGAAAATATTTACACAGATAAGAGAAAGAAAGACAGTTGGAAGGAAGAGAATATGGAAGAAGAAGGAATTAACTACATCTTTAAGGATAGTCACAACAAGAAACAACACGAAACACGAATGCACGAAAATTTTTCAATCGTTATAGGAAGACAATCTAACTATTGGTTGCGCATATTTTTGTTTTCTTTATCGACAAGATAGTTATTACACTATGGAGTCAACAAAACTGTCTTGCAAATACCCTTCTCCCGGATTACATCCACAAACATGATGTATAACTACGATTTTGATTAAAGGACAAATACACATACAAAAGACATGCAAAGTCCACTCGCCTAAAGTTTCAATTAAAAACAGAACATGTGTTGGGTAAAGTGGCACAAATTGACTGCGTTTTCACACCTTGAATGTGTATTTTTTTGAATAAGCGTAGGAACTCTGATGAAACGTGTAAACATGATATGCACATTTGCACTCTCATCACACCCATCGCTCATTCGCACTCAAAGAAAATAATGTCAGACAAGAATCGGATGACACTGCAGGGGGGGGGGGGGGGGAGGGGAGCCACACGGAGCGTTCAGTCTCAAATAATTGGGGCAGTATTGTCATTGAAATCGACATGAATACTTTATCCCTCGTCGCAACATTACCCACGTCATAGCCGTTATGTAACGACCGCCAAGTGGCCTCAGGACGCAACTATTAATTGCGCATCGGCCGGGCACTGCGGGCTGCCAGTGTCATCTCAATACATACTCTTATCTCCATGAACCAATGTACCTAAACACGACAGTCCCCCCCCCCCCTCATCGCTTTAAAAGAGTGCAACAGAGCGATGTATAACATTCTTCATCAGTAATTTCATTTGCATTTGACTATGATTATAATCGCTGTTCCTGTCATTGTAGTTATAACAGTAATCATTAGTTATTAGTTATTATCATTATTATTTCTGTCATCATTATTACTATCATTGTCTGTATCATTATTCTGAATGAGTGATAGTAATAATGATGTTGATAATAATAATAATCATAATCATCATCTTCATAATAATAATAATAATAATAATAATGATAACGATAATGATAATAATAATAACAACAATAATAATAATAATAATAATAATAATAATAATAATGATAATGATAATAATAATAATAATAATAATAATAATGATAACAATAATAATAATAATAATAATAATAATAATAATAATAATAATAATAATACATTGATAATCAAATATCCACATTTTCCCCTGTGTTTACCGTTATCGTTATTTGATATCATAACCAGTTAAAGAGTCTTGTGAAGCTTGACTGATGCCTTTAACATAATACTGGTACAGCAGACCTCATTAGCACATCCTCACGATTCCCCAACAAAATTGCATGGGACTTCGTCTCGTTGGCCGATAATGATGTTCGTCACATTCCAGATCACACTCGGCCATAAAAGAAGTGCTCGTCTGGATACCCGAGTTCCCCCTCAAGTGCTTCTCTGTTCGAATTACTCGGCCAGCGCTTACAAGTCTATCTCCGTTTCAAAAAAAAAAGAAAAAAAACACACACACACACACACAAGTGTCATATTCTGTCAAAGAAAGTAAATGCAAGAAAGTCGACTGTTCAAAAAATGACATGTTCTGTCAAAGAGTGTAAATGCAAGAAAGTCGTCTGTTAGAATAGATGTAACCTCTACATGTTTAACATGATTTCTCTATGTATATTTTCCCTCTCTGTCACACACACATACACGCACACACACACACACACACACACACACGCACGCACATACACACATCTTCTCTATCATATTCTATCAAAGAATGCAATTGCAAGAAAGTCATTTTTGATATCGATGTAATCTCTACGTTCTAACATAATTTCTCTACGTATCTCTCTCTCTCTCTTACACACACACACACACATACACACACACACACACACACACACATACATACATCCTCTCGACTTAAGTTCTCCGACGGCCATCTTGTCATTCTTTGACCCCCCCCCCCCCTCACGACTACGATCTCAAATTACCGTGTTGTGCATGAACAGGCTGCCAACCGCAGTGACAAAGTTAAATGCAGTAGTTCTCTCACTGTCTGTTTCTCTGTCTGTCTGTCTGTCTGTCTCCGTCTGTCTGTCTGTCTGTCTGTCTGTCTGTCTGTCTGTCTATTTCTCTTTCTTCGTCCCTGTCTCTCCATCCCTCTTTCTGTACAGACACTTTTGATTTCAGCTAAATTTTATCTGAAGAGTGCACATTTGAGCTGAAACTCATGCATTTAATTCTAAATCCGAACTGCTCCAAAGCTTAACGGAGACAACGGAAAATCATTCGCCGGATGAAAACAAAAATCCTTTAATTTCCCGTGTATGTTCTGAATGCCTAATGATGTTGTCATGAGATACACGCGTCAAAACTCATTGTTGGATGATGATCATGCATTCAAATGTCATGATATTTCTACCACATGAATTGTCTTGTTGTATGCGTCCGCGAGACAAGTTAATGCCTTTTTGGTTCCTCCCTAATGCTTCAAAAATTGGGGCTCTTGTCTGTATCGCGTCAGGTTGCCCCAATTTTCTCGACATCGGAATCGATGCGTCACACACCTGCCGAAGGTCGTTCACGACTTGGCGTCCATTTAGGCTGGTCAAATTCAATATTGGGGGACAGAATCTTGGACGACATCGCATAAGACGCTTGCGCTTGCGAGAAAGAGAGAGAGAGGAGGGGGGAAGGAGGGGGGGGGGAAGGAGGGGGAGGGAAGGAGGGGAGGGGAGGAGGGGGAGGTTCGGCAAATTACGCTCTCCGAAATTCAGTTAGGAGAGCACAGAGTCGCAACATCGCGAGTGTGCCGCACACATAATGGTTCGGGTTTTCACACTAATGAAAACACATGTTTTCCCCCGGGGGGTATCGTTAGATGCAACTCTAATGTGCTTTTGGCTGCACTGTCTATGACGTTTTGTCAATCATTCTACCATAATATACACTGTACATCCAAGACAGCAGGTTACTTTGTTATATTGTGTTAAGCGTCGTCTGTATCTCTCTCACGCTTTGTGTCGTTATCATGTTTTCAAGTTTCAAGTTCATTTTATTTTTCTCCATCTCAAGATAATCAATAACATTATACGCACAATGTTAATCAAAATAAAGAAATATCAACATACGAAATCAAACACAAAAAAAGAAGAAAGAAAGAAACCGGAAAGCATTATACTTTGGACGGGGATTGAAGAAGGGGGACATTTGGGTGATAGATAAATTGGAGAATGGAGATGCGGGGACCCACTAAAAAGCATGTTAAGCAATAAATCTTGAAATTATAAACATTGAAATTATTCCACGCATACTGTAATATAATCCTCTGCAACCTTCCTCTAACTAATCATTATGATATATATATATATATATATGTATATATATATATATATGTATGTATCATAAAACGATATAAACAATATATCATAAAACTTCTGAACAGACGGCGAGAAAGAGACGACGTACAAAAATCGTAATTAAGGATACATTGACATCCAAGCCTCGCTTTCTCACTATCCTCCTCCTCCTCCTCCTTCTCCTTCCATTTCTCTTCCGTTTCATTCTGTACATCACACACACGCTTGCATTCACAAACACGTGATATATATATAAAAGATTGCATATAATTATGATCACCTGTATATCTTTCTCTCTCTCTGTGCATACTTATCAATCTGTGTGTGTATCTAACCCCTACTCCCCCCCCCCTTCTCTCTCTCCGCATCCAGCTTCCTCGCTTAATTCGGAAGGAGGATGGGAACCAGAACATTTGCTGAGGACTCGATAGGCCTCTTTACATAGGCACTTGACGGCGAGTACGCCGAATTTAAAGGCGATATTACACACTCGCCGCGAAAGGGGTTTATCGCGAACACACATTGCATGGCGGCCGCCGCCGCCAGCCGGGGGTGGATCAAGATTTGATTTGTGGCGGAATTCGGCCGACACATCTTTCTGCAATAAATCAAGCGACACTCTGCCAGCTCGACCCGTCTCGTCCTGGTTCGGTGACGGAACCGCACATGCGTTCACTGATTCTCACCTTCCTTCCCTCTTCTCTCTTTCTCTCTCAATTATAATATGAATTTCATATGTAATATAGTATTATGTAATATATATATATATATATATATATATACATATATATATATATATATCTGATTTATATACATATCTGAAGATATAATTTAGATAAGTGTATCTATAAATACATATACAATTAATATACATATAGGACCTATGTATAGACATACATACATAAACACACACGCACACATACTCTCTAAAAAAAAAATCGAGTGAAAATATTCACTCTTGAAGGAGTGCATACAAAAACAGCGGGAATTTTGAGTGAAAATGTTCATTTTCACTCGTTTTAGAGTGACCTCAGGGATCCCTCCAAAATCTTCGAGTGATCCCTGAGGTCACTCCAAAATGAGTGAAAATGAACATTTTCACTCAAAATTCATTTCAATTTCACTAAAAATTCACTATTTTTTGTATTCACTCTTTCAAGAGTGAATATTTTCACTCGATTTTTTTTTTTGGAGAGGTTATACATACATACACCTACATATCCGATGTACTTAAAACGTTTACCCCTCTCATTAAAACACACATAAACATACAGCAACGATTTCTCACGCAGTCTGTTATTTTGGTCCTTCTCGTGGGCTGGTCTTAAGAACAAACAAACAAGCAAACAAACAGACTTGATGACAGAGAACACAGACAGAGTACACCCCGTCTTGTAATCGTTTTGTAACCAACCATGAAAGTAAGCATTTTGTTATCTACGGCGTGCATGATTTTTCTCTCATTTTACACGTAGTATGTGATTATGCTGCCACAATACGGGAATGAATGTAGGACGCACATACTGTGAGCGAAAACATCCGAGTGGTTACTCGATACACGACGAGTGCGGGGACGAAAATGTTCATTAACGCTGGGACGATCAACCCTCAGAGAATATCAAGATTGATTGATTGATATCGACATCGGGGATAAGTTGTGCCAATATGACATGAATTGCATGAACGAGACCTTGATTTGGCCCATTACCGGGCCAAAAATATCGCAGCTGCGACGGGCGGTGGAAAGGGCGCTTTGGTGAGTTGATTTCATCAACAGTTATACTTTGCGGTGCGAAGTAACGCGAGTGAGCTATACAGCTATATACATTGCAAGCAAACAGAAAGCACTGGGGGATAAGGAGATAACGTTGAATTTAAGCACACACGATTCGAGAACTTCATCGTATCATCTGTGTGCAAGAGCGCCATTGTTACGTATACATTACGTCGTACTGTGGAAGAAAACCATCTGTCTTTCTCAATCTTCGTCGCGTAAGGTTGAAACAGAACACATCATCATTAAAACACACAACAAAGAGGTTGTTTCCTTTCTACATAGTATTCACGAGTATGTTGCCATATACAATATATATGTGTGTATGTGTGTGTGTGTGTGTGTGTGTGTGTGTGTGTGATTTGTATATAGAGATTTTCAAATACAATTCTTTTGCACGTTGCATCTCCCCAACATGGCAAGCGCATGGCTAATAAATCACATCAATCATACATCTCGCTTTCACGCATAGACACGCGCACCAAATTAAACGCAAACAAAATTGTGGAGCGCTGAATTATCTAAGCAGCCATGAATACATTATGAGCTGCGTGATCATCGCGAGCCTGAAATGACCGTCAAAACGAAGAGCATAAATTCAAAATGCTCGTCGATGCAATCTCTAATGCTGGTTCTGTGCATGTCATAAAAGGACCTCGGTGGCAAAACACTCCCACAAAAAAAAACAAAAAACAACAACAACAACAAAGAAATACATCTTATCTGGGAAACATCCTTTGCAGTTGCTAGGACGAATCCTTTTCCTTTTAGTCAGTATTATGCAAGAAGCGGTTGGTAGCCTTTAAAAAATCCTATGTATTATAGGTCGTGATCTCAACGAAAACCAATCTTCGTTTTTGATGCGTTCTTCTTCCTCCTTCTCCTACCCCATACTCCTCCAATTCCTCAAATTCATATACCTCCTGCTCTTACTCCTCCTCATCATCTCTTTCCTCCTCCTTAGTCAAAGGAAACGTTGCGGTCATTGTCGAATGGAGACTGAGCGAACTGACTCTTTCTCTACAGTTTTAAATTCCTCTCCAGTCGGATAAAAAAAAAGGGTCCTCAGTGTGATACACGGAGATGGTTACTGTGATCACTGTTTAGTCGACAGCTAACTATAAGCATTTCACGATAAACTTACAGCAGACTGCAAATGGCTGTAATACTGAACCTAAGATGTTCCGCCAATATGAAATCAGATATTTCTTCTTGCATGACTTGCATGACCTCAGGAGCTCCAAAGACTTGAAGACGGGGGAGGGGGGGGGGTCATACACATGATAAATCTCTTTTTGCATGGTGTCGGAAGTTTGCTATGGTTCCGTTTCAGGTGTCTGCAGACAGGTGGGATGAAGACCACGAAGAGATCCCCAATGGGTCCTCGGAAACGCCCGTTCCCATGGAAACGGACACAACCTATCGTCTGCGTTATAGTGTTGGCAAAACTGGTGCGCAGTGATTTTCAGCATAAATTGCCTGAAGTCTTAATTTGGTATGCTTATTAATGCAGGACACAGACAGACCGGACTAAACTCGTTTACCGTGCTGCATTGAAAGCATATGGAACATTAATTACCTCAGTTATCATTACTATACGTATGACTCGCAATCATCCTTGACATCTGTTACACAAAATAGTTTTCTCTGTTTCTTTTCACTTCTTATTTAAGTAACTCGAACCATTATAATAATCATGATTGAATAACAAAATGCTCGTATCACTGAGCTATTGGCCTACAGTCCCTCCAACAGCAAGGTCTGACGAATTGACAAATTGAAAATTTTAGCTAGTAAATGTCCCTGCTAGTCATCACACGATATTATTAACTGACATTAAATTTCCACCCACAACATTATGTACTACGGTGTATGGGTGCACTTTGACTGGTAATGGCGGATCATGGCTACCAGCAGCTGATAGCACGAACTTGCCAGCACCAAACGATTTAGAAAATTGCTGACTGTTAACGTTCAAGTCATAATAAATGGATCGATCAGTGTATGTTTGTGTATGCAAGCGTGTCTAATGCATGCATTTCAGAAAATGTGTGTTGCAAAATAAATGTATCATTTTCGTTGAGTCAGTATGTCCCCATCTACCGTAGATTATTTCCTATTACATGTACTGGCAACATAAGAGTATTTTTTTTAACCTTTGTTTGGGTCTAAGGGGAATATCTCTCAAAACTGGATTCCCCAGTGATATATTCCATCTCTCAAGCTGTCCCCCGCCCCCACCCCCACGCCCAAACTTCTATGGTGTCGACGGGAGGGTCTTCATATCCTCAGTTGACAGAAACGGCTTAACCCTGCACTCCGGTACAGGAGTAGGCAGTTGACATCTGTTCCCCTTAAACCTATCTACTTCATTTCCTGAAGCCACTCGGTTTAAACAATAAATTTATGTAAAATATAGATGAAAGATTAGACAAAATGAGTTGATATATAAAATAAGTTTATGAGCATTGCTAAATCAAAATAATCACATTAAACGTTTTGGGTTGGGTGGTTTTTGTTGTTGTTGTTGAGCAAATTGCCTACAACGCCGAGCTCCATTAAAATCAGAACAACAACGACGCACACACACACACACACACTTTTTTGTTTTTCAGTAATCATTTGATTTCTATAATTTTACATGACAAAAAGATTCATCTTGAATGTAGAAACACAATATACAATCAGCAATGTTTGATCAATTAAAACATACAAACACACACAACACACACGTCACACATAGCACGCCTTAAACGCCATCTTCTTTTGCCGAATTGCCCCGCGCAATTCTGACAACAGTATAAAACCACTTCGGAGCTTCAATGTTATTTTTAGCCTCTGGCCTTAAAATGACTGCACCACTTTCGCCCGTTTTGTTCCCCATTTCGGATCTATTTGCCGGGAGGCGTGATTCTCTCACTTGCGGTGTCGGGACGTAATGA
>NC_092685.1:37655428-37792928 GCF_964275005.1 Diadema setosum | reverse complement strand
ATTTTTATTTCTTTTAGGAATTCATAATTCATGAGGAAATGAAAGTATAAGCGTGATGATCGAGGACAATCACTTTAAAAGACATGGTATACAGCATGCCAGTGAACAATGCCGATGATAACAATAATAACAATGTCCTATATTACAGAAATACTGGTATCAATACGGTGATTTGTCATTTAATTCAATAACGTGACTAACGCAGCGAGGGTCGTACTCATGTTACCGGTAGTGACGTCACGTCGGGTAATATAATTCGAGAATTTGACTGGCTGCCAACGGAGTTAGAATGAAATGATGTGCATTCATGTATAACAATAAACTAAGAGTATATCGCCATGTCTATACCTGACAGCTCCCTTGGAAGTTATAATCGAAATTTCCCCCTCGAGACAATATTTTCTCTTAGCGCTGAGCGCTTCGGGAAAATATAATCTCTCGGGGGAAACATAACTCATGCAGGATGTCAAGTGTTATGTTACACCTCTAAAACATGAAAAGGCAATATTTGTATAATATCATGCAGATACTGCATTTTCAGAGGTGTATTTTGGCACCTGCATGCAGCTTATATACCATTCAATATCATGATTATGCCCGTTCCCTGATTTATTTTCTCGTGCAGAGCAGGATGTTGCAACAAGTTGTTTTACATCTCGGCCATCGCTGGTCTCAGCTTAGTCGTCTTTCTTACTCTCAAGTCTTCACCTGTTGACCCGGAAGCATTCAGGTATGAAGAGTCTCGGGAAAAAAAAACCAACAACATGTCCTGTGGTAGAAATATACCTATATTACCAGAACCTCACAACATCACACGAATACATTTATCACAATGCCCCATACGTGAGTGAAAGACAGAGTGACTATTGTTATCGGTTCGAAGTTTCGACAAGAGGCAGAAAAACTATAGAAAAATTTTTAACAATCTATTGCAATGATAACGGTAATGATAATAACCAACAATAAGACAAATAACTATCACTAGTGGAAATATATTGGTAACGATGAAAGTGATGATAGCTTCATGAGAAAGATATGTGAATATAATAATGGCAACTATTTTTATTACTATCATTATTATGATACATTGTTGTTGTTATCAGTATAATTCAAATGACAAAAACCAACTCCTATTCATACTTTAAAGGGATGGTACAGTATTGATGGATATGAGAATTGGGCTTTTAACTTTTTGCGAGATACCAAGAAAACACTTATGATATAGTATACAGAACATATTTGCCATTTTAAGAGGAATTCAAAGTTTATTTGATGAAAATCAGGTTTGGAATGACTGAAACATCCAAAAACAAAGAAAAACAAAGCGATCATAATAAAGTGTGGGTCCCACACTTGATTAGAATCGCTCTTTTCTTGAAATCTAAGCCATTTCAAAACCAATTTTCATCAAATAAACGTTGAATTCCTCATAGAATTACATGCTCTTTCATATTTCATAAGAAGTTTCTCCTTATCTCACCAAAAATGTTAGAAACCTGAAATTAGGTCTCAACCAAAACTATAAATATCATCCCTTTAATCATGCTGCGCCTTTCTAATATTATGTTATTTATACGGATATAGTCGTGCTCAACGGTTACATTCAAGAAAGAGAAGAGAAATCAAAATGATTTGATTTTTTTTTTATTTGATTGTTCGTGCTCATGAGCAAAGGTCATTTTTCCTGAATCTCTTCTTTCTATTGTATCCCTATTAAGATTACCACCACCAAGGCCATGGTCGGGACCCCTTGCGGTGAACACGGACCTCCAGAAAGGGAGAAGAATTGCTGAAGGGAAAGTTATCGGACCAGAGTCAATGGCAATAAAAGATGGTAAGTCTGTATACACAGGTAGGAAGATCCATATCCTACGATTATAGTACGGGACAGCCCGAATGTTTGCTCATTGTATATAACTTACGGTTCGAGAGAATCATAGTGTTACATTTAAAATCGTTCATGCCTTTTGTAGTGGCGTGTATTCACGTTCCTGGACTTAAAGCATCATTTACCATTTGCAGAAGAAACAAAATTCCAGCTTTAGAACTTCAAAAAAGTTTTAAAATGTGAATCAGGGATAGAAACAACCAATGTAAACATGTTAATCAGTGTAATCAATATTAAAGTATTGTTAAATATACAAAATGTGAACAACAGAATATAATAGAATTCGTTTCTAGACTAAACCGTCTAAGTTATGATTTAGTGAGAAAAAAATAATTATCTCCTTGTATTTTAGGCTCTATTGCTAAATTTTTATATTTATTTTATTTATATTTATTTTATTTTTTTTGGGGATGTTTTGTGATATAACTGACCTACACATTTGCATCTAATGTGATAACTCGAACATTTTTTAAATCACTGCTCCCAATGGTAAACAATACCTCTAAGAGTGTGTGTTTCATCAACAGTTTCCCTGTCGACCCTGATATATAGTATATATATATATATATATATATATATATATATATATATACATATATATAATATACGATTACAGACAGACAGACACACACACACAATGCCATATGCATAATAGATATATGGATATGACATACATAAGTTCTGGATGTTTTAAATAAATCTCTCGTTAAAAATTCTGACGTCCATATACATAAACTTTCGAACATGATGAAACCCAATATCGGTGAGAATCCTAAAATGTTAATGGTTATTTCGCCATTGACTGCACTGCCAATGCGCGTGACGACAGATTGATTTCAAGTGGTTCCATCGTATCCCATGTTTGCAATCTCAGGTCGCATCTACACGGGCACGGTGGATGGAAACGTCGTCGAGATATCAAATGATGAAGACGTCAGAGTCATAGCAAGACTAGGCGGCTCGGCATGCGGTGATTTCTCGTTTTATTTACGGTTTTGCGGATGTATAGAGAGAAAGAAAAACAAAACACTGTGAATTTGTCTATCCATTCAGTGAACCGTACGTTGTCTGGGCTATATTTCTTAGCCTTTCTTCATATTGATATCAACAATAAGCATGTAATAATAGCCTGAAAATCAGTTATTTATCAAATGTATGTATACATACACACACACACACACACACACACACACGCACACACACGCACAAGTACAATACGTCGTCATGAGACACAATTCAAATGTATGTACACACACACACACACACACACACACACACGCACACACACGCACAAGTACAATACGTCGTCATGAGACACAATTAACATCTGGATCATAATATTCTTATCTGATTTATATAGTAGAGTCAGACATTGTGTGAACAAAAACGAAAAAAAAAAACCAATAACGCAGTGATATGAAGTTGCTGTTTCTATTTAAACTGAAAGTCTTGTGAAATTTAATGTTAATAATGCGTGATTTATGAAAGTATTATGTCCGAAAGTGCTCCATTTTGACGATCTTCCTGTTTATCGTGAAGAGCGAGTAATAATGAATGCAGCCCAGAGAGCCCATTGTATGCCTGTATTTATCTGTTTCTCACAAACACCTGATGTATCTTATATCTCATTGTAAAGCAGCTAACGTTGGGGACGAGAAAACATGCGGTAGACCGTTGGGGACGAGATTTGTCGAGGACAAACTTCACGTCATCGACGCGTTCTTAGGACTCTACCAAGTTGACCAGACGGGAGGTATCAAAGCTCATTTAAATGGACGCTCGGAGCCTTATTCTAAAATTACATTTCAAAAGTGAATAGAATAATGTATATAGTATTGAATGAACAAGCATAATATATATATATTATCTTGATAGAACGAGAGAGGGAAGGAGGGCTGGGAATAGATGGGTAGATGGACGCATAATCGTGTCATCTATATTCTGATTATTCATACTAATACTATTTATAGGCTCTAGGGTGTACACTGTACAATCATGTTTGTATGTTATCATAATAATAAAGGTATATAGAGTGCATGATACATGCATGTGTGCGTGGTCATTATAATCTTAATGAGCAGGATGTACATCATGAATTTTCTCGTGAGTTCTGTAATGAGGCAATGATATTTTAGAACATTACCTAACGACTTGAGGATCGTATAACAAGACTTCTAATATTACAAATTTCTCTCTCACGTGTCGTTTGTCGTTCATCCTCGATTTAACTCTCTTTGAAAAGTATGATGTCGTGACTTATTCATGGATATATAGCTTATGAATCTGAGACGGAATTTGACGAAAAAGTTTATAAAGAATGACGGGCGCAATAAAGTTCTTGCTTTTTTGGATCCATTATGGCATACTTGGGATATGATACAGGGCTTCTTGCCATCACATTATTTTTGACATACTTGAATCATAATTTTGTGCAATGAAGCTGCATTACTGACGATTTGTACTTTTCAGCTTCTCGATTTCAAAATTTTCAACATTATTAAGTAAATATCATGCATCTAGGTTTCACAATGTGTGTTTATTATTTTGACATTATGTAGAATATGGAGGCCCTATATTGCATTTTTTTTAAATTTCCATGACGATGTGTCTTGTACAATTATATCTTTTTGTTGTTGAAAATGAAAGCAAGCGAATGAAATGAAATGAAATACTATGTATGTAACATGACAAGATGAATCAATTTGTATGTAGTTAAAACGTACATTGCTGTAATATTGTAATTGTCAATTAAAGTGAAGCAACCCGTTCAGCTGTTGTCAACGCAGAAGGTTCATGGCGGGCATACCATGAAATTCGCTAACGACTTCGAGAGACTCGCCAACGGCACATTTCTCCTCTCCGACACAAGCTACAAGTGGCGCATGACTGAGTACGGCCTCATGGCTTTAGAAAACAAGGCATCCGGAAGGTGAGATATATCTCTTATATTCTGCTGTAGCATCTCAACAGATTTTAAATCATTCCAAGCAACGAATATAATTATGATACTAGTTATATGTTATATATTCCGGTACATGTTAATATATATATATATATATATATATATATATATATATATATATATATATATATATATAAATATATATATATATATATATATGTATATATATATATATATATATATCATATATTTTGTATATATATATATACACATTATTTATATATATATATCATATATATATAATATACAATCAATAGATATAACTTATACATATGATATCATAATTGTGATGTCATATAATATTCATATCTATAATTAGTATGTATATATACGAATATGTATACGTGTATATATATATATTTATATATGTTATGAATGTATTATATTTACATCAAAAACTAAAAAATGATAGAAGGCAGAGCACACAAGCATTTCGTGCTATGGAGAAGAAGAGCATAACATCATGCATTTCGCTGGATAAGGGGAGGAGAAAAGTTCGTTTTGAAGACATGACTTTGATATTGTGACAAAATGTATGCAACTCTCATTTTGATAGTCTTATGTTGGTTTTCAACGTCGGAATTGTCATGTCATTATAATGAGTACCTGTATAAGTCGATTGTAATTAGTGATTTTCGTCGTAGCTGTTTATTACCTCGTTTTTTATTTTACTCTATCTTTTATTGCAACAGGTTGCTCTGGTACAACCCGGACGACAAGGAGAGTGGCGTCGTGTACGAAGGGTTGTATTCCCCGAACGGTATTCAGCTCTCTCCAAACGAAGATTTTCTGCTCATCGCGGAATCCATCAGATACCGTGTCATGAAGTAAGCTTTCATTTCCGCCCCCATCATCTTCATGGATTATGGGCAAATTCAAATCGAGCCGTAATGTGTGCTGTCACGGTGATTTATAAGTAAGAAATGGTTCCCCCTCTGAAGCATGTTCCCTGAATTTGAAAGGGCACTCGCACAAACACCGGGTTTTGTTTGGGGTTTTGTTGTAGTTGTTGTTGTTGTTGTTCTCATCAAAAGAAGCCAATCATGCGACCTGCCCCCCCCCCCCCCTTCATGATACAAACCCTTTGGTTTGTGCTTTTCCTCAGAGTAGCGGGAAAGACGCAGTCCAAATAGGAAATAACTGGAAAAGTAATCTCTCTAGCATCTGCGGTACAGGAAATGCAGCATTTAACAAGGATTTGACATCAATACTTCGCATCATCTAAATGGAAATCCATCCATCTGACAAATAAAGAAAATGGGGGGGGGGGGGGGTCAAGAAAGAACGGTAGCGTAGTCTTGGAGAGAAGCCGGGAGCTATTCCAGTTTGATGTGTACTCAAAAGCTGGCCACTTATAGCATACCTCCTCCTCACATCCGTGGATCCATATCAATCCTGATAATCTGTCGACTGTGCGTTTACGCGTTTCGCCCTTCTCCCGTTCTAAACACGGCTACAATTGCCATGACATCGATAATGAAAGTCGAGAAGTGTCTCAATCTGTTAGACACATTATGTTTGTCTCTTCCTCTGACATGTGGTCTTAAATGTTGCACCACTAATCGAAGTTGAAAAAAGTGTTTCATTTTGTACAATTCATTCAATGTGTACTAGACAAGTTGCGAAGGAAGCAAGATTGTAAACATCGAGTTTATAAAAAAAAAAGACCACTCCTTGTAGAAGATTTTTTTCCGAGCTCTTAAAATCGGAACTTAATCATGTAGGTCTGTTTGGAGCTTTAGAATACGCATATAATACATTATGATTCACATTGGTTACCAAGTCTAACAATCTACATGATGAGTTAGAGAAGGCAACGACAACCACACATTAAAAAGGTAAAACTAGTAATAACAATATCAGTGCAAGAGTTGCATGAGTGAATCGACATTTACAGGTATTACAAACAGAGATATAAGGGAGAAAATATAGGGATGGTTTTAAGTGAAAGCCTTCGTTATAATATAGATATTTACTTCGTTCAATACCTGTTATGATAGGAACTCGATATACCACATTTTAGTGTAACATGTTGTCATCGCTCAAGTATGATTTGCAACCCAACATCAAAATGATACTGGCATAAAAAAGTAGGCACTGTCCGTTAAAGAAAGGTGTTGAGGGATCATTATCGGGGATACTCGCACAAAATGGCGCCTATCTCATTTCCTTTCAACAGATATCACTTGACTGGTCCCAGGAAAGGGGCTGCCGAGGTTTTTGTCGACAATCTACCGGGAATGCCCGACAACATAAGTCCCAGCAGCAGTGGCGGATACTGGATTGCCTTTGCGCTGGCAAACTCCCGGATGTTACCGATGAAAATGGATCTACTGGCTCCTTTGCCGTGGCTTAGGAAGATGGTTGCCAAGGTAACCTATATAGGGTTCAATGTGCGGCATTCTTCTCGTCATGATATAGCCACCCCCCCCCCCGAAAAAAAAAGAGAAAAGAAGAAAAGAAAGAGTGCAGCAAGGAGTAAGAGTAGAGGCAAAATGCACACGGTATACACAAAATATACTGTTTGCACTATTATCAACATGTGCTAAAAGCTCAATGGATATTGCTTTTATTCATTGCGTTCATTCAAGACAAATTTACCCTTGTGGCTGAGGTAATAGTTGAAAATGTTCACACAGAAATAGCATGCCTTCGAAAACATGACTTTTCGCCATGAGAAATAACAATTTTAGCAACATTTTCTGTTTGTTTTCTCTGAGATTTTTTTTTAATATATATCTTCCTGTGTTTGTTGGAAAGTATAGAATGTTTCTGGGATAACGTGTTATAGGCAAATTGCTTTTAAAGCTTCTCGTGTCCTTTAATATTGGCTTTCATAAGAAGAAAAGACTGCTACAACAGACATTTCCCAACCTGTACTTTTTCCTCATTTTTTCAGGACACCTTATAAGTTACTGTGAAGGATTTGTTCGCCTTTTTGTTTGTTCATTTAACATACTTGGTTTCAGAACACACTAAAAAATGCTACATTGACTAACTCTGGTTTCCTTTTCTACACATTTTCCTCTGAGTAATTACAATAAGGTATAATAATCTTCCAAATAATCTTATCAGTGGTCATACTGGAAGATGTGAGTTTTCCCCGAAAATGAGCAGATATGACTTTTGTGTATAATTTGATGTTCGATATCATTGGACACTTTAAAAGTAATCATGGGAGCAAAGTAACTTTTCTCCCAAACTCATTCAGTATACATTGTATAGGCAGGCGTACACGGGACATTATAAGGTCAAAGGTCAACGCTATCCTTGTCTCATTAGACGGCCAAACCTCATCACATAAATGAAACGTCATACTATTATTATTATCATTAATATTCTTATTTGTATTTATGTATTCGGCATTTAAAAAAGAAAATACAAACAGAAAATCATAATCACATGATTTAAAGATTGTGGTGATTCTAGGTGCATACCACTGGTTGTTCTCCAATGTTGTTCTCCAAATCCCCACCCCCCCCCCCCCCCCAGAAAAAAAAAATGGGGGGGGGGGGGTTGAAAAGTATAGATATGTCACATAATTATATCGGTAAGACTAAATGGCGCCATTTCTCTCCTTATTGGCAGCTCGTAGACCCTACACCGCTGGTACCGTACCTGCCACAGTACGGCTTGATCGTTGAGGTAGACCAGATGGGTCGCATTGTCCGCAGCCTTCATGACCCGAGCGGGAAAGTGGTGCAAGCGGTGAGCGAGGTGCTCGACACAGGCGACATCCTCTATCTTGGATCCTATTTTTCGCCATTCATTGTTAAACTGAACGTGAAATAAACATTGAAAGTACATCAACAAGTTAACCAACGAACCTGAGTGCAATTTGTTTCACTGTTTTTGTACGGGCCAATTTCCTTCTTTCACACAATTTTAATTTTTCCGCCTGTCATTTTTTTTTTGTGTCGTGTAATCGTTCTCTTTTCATTTCAAGCCACTTTCACTTTAGTGAGTGAATTTACATTGTGTAATGCCAAAATCAAGACAGTCTTTTATTCAAGTCATCTACGTGCATAATAATTAACAATATTGTGATGTAGTGCTATGAAATGATATTGCAGTTGATGATTTGTGAACTTTAATAAATTTGACTAAAAATGATTTATGTTATACTGTCACTCACTGTCAAAATAGTGCTCCAAACCATTAAGGTCCTCGTTTATAATGTCTTCATCCCCGTCTATTTCTTTCTTCTTCTTTTTTCATTCTCTCTCTCTAAATGTAGATCTATTTTGATAACTTACTGATCTCGCAGCCCACTCTAAACGTGGGCAACACGCACCATGAAAGAGGTTAATGAGTTAGACACCTGAGAATTAGTTACCATCAGTGCGTATAATTATTTCCTGTTTGGATGATTATGTGCGCACCTGTGCGCGAGCCATAAGCTATAGATTTTGTGCAATTCTTCCTTTGTTTCTGTGCGTGTAAGCAAACATCATTGGTTAAGGAAACACTCATTGTTTGTAATTTTGCGTAATTGTTGCATTGTAAGTGTGGATTCTTATCATCATGGAACGAAATTGAAATTAAGAATACCTCAAAACCAAAATGTTTGTGTGTATTATCACTGAGGGCAGATTAAGAAATGGTATGATAAGGGACGAAGTATATTTTCTGCTTGTGTGACGGTACTCTCTGGAAAAAAAAATCGAGAGAAAATGTTCACTCTTGAAGGAGGGAATAACAGAAAAGAATGAATTTAGAGTGAAAATGATCATTTTTTACTCATTTTGGAGAGACCTCAGGGATTACTCCAAAATCTTCGAGTGATCCCTGTTATGAGATCAATCTAAAATGAGTGAAAATGAACATTTTCAGTCAAAATTCACTCCAATTTCACTCCAAATTCACTCTTTTCTGCTTATTCACTCCTTCAAGAGTGAACATCTTCATTCGATTTTCTTTTAGAGAGTAGGATGGGAAGTTTAGTGTTTTTCTCTAAAATATTCCATTCACATTTTGTTAGTGTACTCCTTGACAGGAGTAATTCTGCATATATATATATATATATATATATATATATATGTATTATATATCTTTTACATTCCTTAACATTCAAGAAGAATGATTCGAGTGTAGGTACCTAATTTGACAGGAGATAATACCATATTTCGTATATTCATTCTGCGAAGCATCAAGTGGAATATAGCAGCAATAAAATCAAGATGAAACAAGAAACAAAAATGCGCAAAAAAAGGTATTATCCTCACATTGTGAAGCACAATATGTAAAATACCTAAGTATATAAAATACATAAATACAAGTCAATTCAATCAGTACAAAAGTACAGTAATCGGAAAGTGTGGACGTGCATAGATCTCATGCGATGGCACCAGACACACCCACACAAGTCATTATACACACAGTGTGCACGTTCGTCGCGTCAAACAAATTATATGCCAACATCGATACTTCATCGCTGACATAGAGTATAATAATGTAGTTCACAATGCACGCGCTTCGCTTTACTTTCGAACTGACAGAATGTTAACCGATTTCGCGTTTACATTTTTACAGTATTATATATATATATATATATATATATATATATATATATATATATATATATATATGCATACATAGATACACACACAAAACACACATGTATCAGAGAGAGAGAGAGAGAGGGGGGGGGGGAGATTCGTGTACAGCCATCGAACCTTGTTGGAATTTGGCCATATCAATAACATCACTGGGCGTAATGATAAGGTCTAGACTTTCACGGAGGGAAAAAAGAACAGACCTAAATCAGTGTCGGTCAACGACAAAGACATGCACACAATGATTATAATACACACACGATCGAAACGTGTGGCGTGGGTCAGGGACTTGGTCAAGGTCCTTGATAAAACGTCACGGAAGTGATCTCTTCTGGTTCGCTGGAACTTTTGTTAAAAAAAACCGGGTGACCCGACCCGCATGTAGGTATTGAGCGTGTCGTTCATTCAATTATGGTGACGACTTTATAGAACACTATTGTACTGAGAATTGACCGAGAAGGATTGTACTATTATCCACATCTGTTTTTGTTCTCGTGCTATTGTTGCTTTGTGTGGTTTTTATTTCATTTTTCTGAAAACGTTGAAAGAGTATACAGAGACAGGTATAGAGTAACTGTAATGCTGGTAATCTTGCTTATTGAAAATGCAGCATACCTAAAGACAATTGAAAATGCAGCATACCTTAAGGCAAAAGAACATGTCACTGACGGATTTTCATTTCTATCTATGATTTTAAAGTATGATGATCGCAAATTGATATTGCGCACTTTTCTTTATTACAGTTCCACTGACTCTAATGTGTGTGTGTTTGTTTGTTTGTTTGTTTTTTTTTTGGGGGGGCGTTTTTTTTTTTTCGAATCCTGCATCCTTTTGAAGAAAACATTTGGTTCTTCGTTAGTCATCTTTCGGAGTGAGAGGGATCGGTTCATGATTAAGCAATTCTCTGACGTCTTATAAAAAAAAATGAATCTAAAAATGGTGTGTGATTTGCGTGTCGACTTGTCCTCTTCGGAAACATCTTGGATAGGAGATTAAATCAAGCCTCGATGGGTATGCAGCATTTGAATATACCACAATTCTCAGTTAGTGACAAAAATGGCTATTTTTGACAATAAGTAAATTTGTCTGTAAAGATAAGGTAACAGTGACATCAAGGAATATAGACCTATATCACTATATCGTTACTCAGATATTTGTCTATATGCAAAAGAGTATAGTGCTGCTGCACAGAACATGGACCGAAGACCAACGTTCTTAAATAGTTCATCAGTCTTATGACATCATCAACTTGGATTTGGCTGATTTGTCACTTGCTACCTCTTATCAAACCAAGGAGGTACAAACTAGGGCAACGTATAGCAGCCGAGCTAGATACGGTCTCAGGTTGTCCTTCCGTGAATACGATAAATCCAGTATAATCGGGTCGCATTAACAGCAACTCAGAGTTAAAGTGCATTGCCACTTTTATGCAAGACTTGATTTTAATATCCGTATTTATGGTCGTGTCAAACAAACTTATAGCTGAGGTGTCATCGAAATCGAACGCATACATAAACACACTAATTTTCACAATAATGTTAAAGCAGTGGTATTGGTTTCGACCGCAAATGCAATTTATTTATAGTACAGATTAGTGATGGTGTCATCCCCTTGCAAGACCTCCGGATGATTTTCAGACTTTTACATAATTATTATTATGAACAACTATAAATTGGTTGCACTGGGAGCAGAGTTTCAGAATTTGAAGTGATTGGGGTGAGGAATAGGAGTGTTTTCAAGATTTATAACAAATCACAATGAACAAGAATGATGACATGGCAGTCTCACAACAAGAATGTATATATGAGTATAGGGGCTCAAGGAAGAACAAGAACAAAAGAAGAAGGCATGCATAAATTCTACACAGGTGAACTTGTTAGGCACGCGGTATTGTAAGGAATTTCATTGCTACATTTCTGAAATATGTTAGGCTCTATGTCATCATCTTTGTTCAGTGTAATTTGTTTTGAGTTTTCAGAGTATCAATTTCTCTGCTCAGGGACCACAATAAATTCCACAAATCTATAAGCCAGTTCGGAGATAGCTCATGTGCACATGGGTACAAAATTTACCTTTCATTTTTCTCAGTTGGTTAGGCACTTCACTAAATTCAAAGCGACATAATGCAGCAGCTTGCCCAACATAGCAATTTATGGAACTCGTATTCTAACAAAGAATGAACCTGTGTAGATTAAGTGACCAGAACGGTTCTCAATCAACACTTTGGGAAGCATCTATTTCATTGTGCTGTTTTGAATACGTTAGCAAACTTTTTTTTTTTTTTTTTTGTTAACATTCCCAAATACCATGGCCTGTTGTCAGGTAGATGGCAGGCACCATTTATAAGGATTCCAGGAATAATCATAGCATTACAGATAGTCTCTTGGTACAATTGACCTTTTTCTGCTCATGCTCAAACTGGAACCCCGAACTGGCTTACACATGGAGCTGTTGACTTGTGTACTATATAATACAGGATGTAAAATTATGAAAATCGTCTGGAATGCCCCTTTAACGCACACAAACCCGTTTCACTATTATTTTCCCGTGAGTTCGTTATATCGATAATATCCATCAAGACGTATTGTCCACATCAGATTACTGTGAAGCTGTAATAAGCGAACAATGTTGATTTTTATGAGATGTATAAGATAGGTTCCATTCAGTTACTGATTTACAAAGGGCATTACTTTATGACAACTTCGTACTCATGCAAATATCTTTACTAATTTAAAAACATTCAGGGAGTGTTATGTGAGATATTGACATCATTATCTCATCTGTTTTCATAAATATGATTGTGATTGCTACCAATATCACTGTATAATGAATTACAGGTATGAAACTTCACAATATTCTTCGCTTTCTGTTTTGCTCATTTCAGGTCTTAATGATATTGCTGCCATATCTGTTTGTGCTGCTCTTTATCCACTATTATACTCATCGAAATAAATTTGAATAGTGAGTACTAGTATAACATTGTACTTCATTATTCACTGAATGGTTTACATGTTTTATGAATACGGGAATTTGCTCATGAATTTTGAAACCATTGAAAACCATGTGAAATGCCATAAAAACATTGTATCCTCCCTGCCCGTATAATAAACAGGCCCGTATGGGTCGACTTTATGATTCTATCAAATCATGGTTACACTGTTGTAACATGTCAACGGGATATACGGAAAGTTGTCATAATCTTTAGTCACAAGATTGACTGCGCCCATTTCTCTGTTTGTTATGATAACAAAACCAATTCCACTTAAAACAGATAGACATGATTTTTCTTGGATTTTGAATGACTATTAGCTGATAGCGTTCTTTCCACCTGAGTCGATACCAGCTGTATACCATTTATGGTCACTGTCTCTTAATGACCTTCAGATTTCCTTTTTCAGTATCATCACGCATAATGTGTGTGTGTGCACATTCATGAAAGGAAAATGTTCCCATATGAAAACATGATTTTGCACCTTGGAACCATGAGCATGCTTTGTATTGTTGATTATATCATTTTACGCACTGCGACTCTCCCATTCATTCAGTTTTGTTGTGCTTATTACACAGTCCTGGGATGTTTGTGTCGTTGTTTCTCCTTGTCACATACGGAAAGTTAATTACTAGCACTTACTTACATACTTAATTTTACTTATACACTGTACTTATACTTTTCCGGAACGATGCTGTAGGTCAGAGCCTGTTCATCGATCAGGATTTTATCCTCGGCTGCTCTTGATCCTTCCAATGAATAAATAGGACGTCTCCCCTTGTGGAATAAATACAAGCATATTTGCCAAGATTGGTGAAGAAAATGAAGGGCAGTAATACATTTTGATCCACAAAGCCTTTCACAAAACATGTCACCTGTGATAACTGTCTTTTCTTACAATGTGTCGTCAGCCCTTCAAAGTGATACATGCAGTATATAAAGAAAATTCCGTGTATACATTCAAACAGATAGCGGGATGTTGTATTCTTGAATCTTCCTGCATAATCAGAAGCCTAGGAACGAAAGATTAGATTGCATATCATACTTATCTATTTTTGTGCAGTTTATTTATCCATTCGCACATCGAATCGCTACAATGGGTATTTTTTAATTAATCATCAAATGCCCGCGATTATCAATATCACGTTTTGCTGTCTTATTGCATGTAATATAATATGATTATCATACACGCTTCAGCACATTATATTGCACAATCATGACACGTATTTCATTTCAATAACAATGCAACAATAATCCTTGTAACATCATGACGAATTCAATTATGGATTTGGCTTGATATAAAGCTTGGTGGTTTTTTTTAACGCGTTTTGAATCTCGATCCTCTCCTGTCACATTGTCCATGATTTAATTGGAGGATTGGATATTGTGCTTTTTTGTTGGTGCCGTTTGTATTAAGAAAATAACGCTTTCGACTTACACTTTGACAAAACTACATTTTTAGTACATGTAACTGCTATAGGTAACTAATTGCTTCGTCCCAAGAGCTTACTTAATTAAGCATTGCACTTTGAATAACTGGATAAAGATACTATAGCTCATCAGGGAGGTGGAAGAGAGTCTTCACTTCCCTGCTTAGCTTCTTTACATCATACAAGGAATAAATCTTGAAATTATTCATTATCAATTATTTTTGTGTAATCTATACTAGTATGCTAATGGCATACGGATTTGTTGCCTTTGTTGATGAGAATATTAAGAAAACCAAGTGATATAAAATTATGAAAGAAAAGGAAAGAGACTGACATGGAAACTCAGAGTAATTAAATGAAACAACGTGAAGTGAATATAGAGTTCGTTTGGTCAAAAGGCAAGGACAGACAGATGCAGACCCACAATGCTTTTATTATAAAAGCAGAGACACGCAGTCATTGATTTTGAGATCTGATCGATGCCCTTGCTCAGGACAAAGACAGAAAATGGCACAAGCTTGCATTATTGATGACGATATGCATGGGTATAGGCCTACTTCGCAGTTTAGTCGTATCTTTCAGACTTCATGTGGAGTACTTGGCGGCTGTAGCAGGCAGGACTATAATAGCAGCTGTGCGATGAAATAATATTCGGTCGGTAAACAAAGAAACCGAGTCGATCCAGCTGGTCAATGTGTGTATCGTTGTTCACATGGTATACGTTGAGTATGATCTGTATTTGTCGGCCTATTTTCTGTTGTATAATAGCTCCATGGTTTTAGCGTACTTGAGATTAATATATATATATATATATATATATATATATACCAGCATAGTATACTGTAAATTCGCAGAGTATAGATATCTTTGATTGCCCGATGGAACGGAAGACAAGAAGAATGCACAAAATATTCGTCAAAGCACTTTCTTCTCCGCTTTTTAATTTATTTTTTTTTTTATTTTTGGCAGTATCAGTTAAAGGAAGAGCCTGTACTGTCATTAGATATCACGACCCTAGAAATGTACCGGTGCCATTTCTTTGAACGAACTTCATCATCGACAATATTGACAGAATTAAAAAGAAAAAACGCCTGGGTTAAAGGCTAATACAGACGTGCTTGAGGAAATAGGTCAATCAATTTCATGACGTCATTACTTCCGTTCTGCGGCTAGAATGTACATAAAGGGGGGGGGGAGGCTTTCGAGTGGAGATAGCTATAGAAAGCCATGAGAACCACTATGAAGATTTTGTGCATTGTCGGAACAAGGTCAAAGGTATACTATACACTGTATAACAGGCCTATGATCTTTTACACCTACTAAGGCCCCCATTCCACAAATTGGAGACCCTTGAGAGACATCCGAGAGACCCAAAATAGACAAGATCAGATCAAATAAAGTGTTTATGTGGAATGACTAAAACAAACAAACAAACAAATACAAACAAAAACAAAGACAAAAACCTTGAGAAATCATCGGATAACCGAAGAGTAATCTTCCAGTGAATTTCTCAGAGATCTCTGTGGCACCTTGAAGATTAAAGAATGTTCAAAAAGAGACCAATAAGGCTATTGACAGACCAGTGAAAGATCATACACCCTGAGATCTTTGAGAGATCAGTCAAGATCAAGAGACTATACTTTCAGTGATCCCTCAATTCTTGGGGGACTGTCAAAAGATAATTGAAAAACTAGTATTGAGCACTCATTGAGAGATTATTGAAACACTGCCAAAAGACCACTGAACGGTGGCAGATCCAGGTGGGGGCACGTGCGCCCCCTTTATTTTTTGTAAAAAAAAAAAAAAAAAAATTTAGTGGGACGTGTGCGCCCCCCCCCCCTTTGATTAAGTAATGCACCCCCTCTTTACAGAATTCCCGGAACCACCCCTGCTGAAAGACCAATTTCATGAAAGACTGCCAAAAGACTAATTTGAACAATTTGATGTTCAGAATACATGACAATACTTATACAGCAGACACAAACCATACAACAGAGGGAGATTCACTAAGTGGCATGTCGGTTACCTCAGGTAGATTGTAGAAAACATATCAACAATAACTTTTTAATCTGACAGCTGAGTAAAAATTGCAAATCAAGCTTTTCCAATTGTTGTCTCTATCTTGAAAACACACCAGATAGTCGTCACAGATGAAAATAAGTTTTTGAAAATATGTTTAATAAGAATAAAAATATTCATAAATACCCCACTCGTCAAACAGATGAATATCATTTGCCCCTTACCCGAACTCTATTTACAAAATCCACGTTTATCTACAGTGGCCCAAAATTTTGGAATTCCCTTGAGAAAAATATAAAAGATTCCATTAGTTTGAAATCATTCTCCAGTAATTTAAAGAAATATTTGATTAGCTCATATGTACCCCATGATTAGTTTGACTGTTTGGAATTGTTGTTCTTTTTCCTTCTGCCTGTATCGAGAATGTTGACCTGCCCTTCGCTCTCTCTACTCTCCCTCTCCCCCTCCCGCCCTCTCTTTCCCTACTCTCTTCTGTGTGTGCACAATGTATGTGGATGCATACATGTGTGTGTACGTGCGTGTGTGTGCGTATGTGTATGTGGGTACGTGTGTGTGCTTGTGTATGTGTATGTGTATGTTTATGTGTATGTGTGTATGTGTATGTCTATGTCTATGTGTATGTGTATGTGTATGTCTATGTCTATGTGTATGTGTATACATGTGAAAGCGTATACACTGTACTTCATGTAACCATCCGATTTGATTGAATGAAAACTGTATACTTTCAATGATTAGCTTGTACGGTACATGTATCGTTGTATTGTGTTTTAAAGTCATATATAATTAATGTATTGTAGTAATGTAACGTAAGTGAGGGGACTGCAATCTACAAGTTCGCTTTTTAGCAGCCCCTCAATTTCCATTTCCATGAAGTTCTTTTAAGAACCAATATGTATTATTATGTTTCAATATATGTAATCATGTCAAAGTGTATTACCTGTGTTTGATTGGAAATGAAAATAAAAAAACATGCATGTGAACATGCATGTGTAAAATGAAAATGAAATGCTTGTCAAAGTTGATGAAAGTTAATAGATTTTCGGATGAGGATATAATCCTATACAGGGGCGGATCCAGGAATTCCGTAAAGAGGGGGCGTGTTTACAAAATTAAAGGGGGGCGCACGCACCCCTCCCCCCCCCCCCATTTTTTTCTTTTTATTTCTTTTGTTTCAACAAAAAATAAAGGGGGGCGTGCGCCGGTTGCGGTCCTCCCTGGATCCGCCCCTGCTATGTTTTACATTAATCTTCTACAGATGACCAACAGCAAAGTCAAGGGTACATTTCTCTCATGTTCGCATTTGTTAAGATCAATCGTCTTTACTAGTGTTAGATCTTTTGTTTTACTTTTGTATAAGTATGTGTGTTCTTTTTCGCATTGTCATCCCAATTATGTGACAAATAGGAGTTTGTTGGTTCTGTTGAGGAAACTTAGAGGATCGTTCTTTTTCTGACCTGTTTGAAGTTCCGGTAACAATGACGAGAAGATGAGAATCCTAACTGTGTTTTAAAAAAATAATAATAATAATAAAAATGTATAACAATATTACTGTTCCGCCATGGTACATGTGTATTGCGCAAAAATTCACAGCTTTTCTTATTGTGGCATCACAGGCGTTTCATAAAATATTGAAGTGCACGGACGACTTTTGCCATCTGCGTGCGGCAGGCACACACACACACACAGTGCGAGCGAGCGGGGTACCACGATCCGATCCTGCGCTGCTGCTGAATGCATCGACCGACTCTTGCTGTCTCATCTCGCAACACTTCGACACAGCGCGCGCACAACATTTGCATGGGTTTATTAGACGACGCGTCCATCCGTAATGTGTGTGTGGTTCTTATATCCCACAGATGTGATTATTGTGAACCGGGGATCGATCGGGAGTATAATAACGCTTAAAAAAAGCACTACAGGACTGTATCTGGAAATCCACGGCTCCTCTATGCGTCGAACAGAACAATCCGCCTGTCAGCTATCATTTGGTGATTTACAAAAGTCAACTGATACGTCGACATGTTTATAATAAATCAGTGATTTCGCGAAGGCGGGAGTGATGAAGATGCAAGGCCAAACAACGGCAGCGTCGACCCGATTCATAAAGGAGTTGTGAAAACCGTCTGTGTGTTGTCCAGAAGATCCCCCAGTACGCAACCCGGCTGAACGATATCGCTCTTCGCAACGTCTGCGGACTACACACACGCAAAGGTTTTCCTCTCGTAAACGTTTCCGACTTGTCTGGTGGACCCGAGGAAGTCAATGCACGTAATGTTTGCTGAGGAATGATGCACCAATACGTGCTAATAATAGCCGGTGTATGTAGGAGCGGTGAGTCATCAATGTTCATGGCGATCGTGTGATATTTCGTCGCCGTGAATATAAACCCGTTGCGTCGCACTCCCTTTTTCTCGTGCGAATCACAGCGAGCAGCTCAGCCTCAGGGAGCTAGAGCAGGTTGCGGCATCGGCCGTGGCGTGACACCGCGTGAGAAACTTGGTGTAGGCACCCTAACATAAATAGGATTCCCATGGAAACTCACAGCACACGATTCACAGGAAACATTGACTTTATTAGGCCTACACTGACTGAGTGAAACTTGACGAGTTACTAACACGTTAGAATTATGATGAAGTGTGGTCAAAGTGGATTGTGCAGATGACGAACAGGACTCTCCTCCGAGCTCCAGCACGTTTAATGACTTCTTTCATATTTGTGAATAAGATTGTTGGAAATGGAATTTAGAGAATAGAGTCTGTGGTGAAGAGTACGAGAGCGCTTAAAAATCAAAAGAAATCTAACTTCTGCTGCTAACCTAGTTTGGGATGAGATCTTATTAGAACCTCTGGTTAGTACTGTAACGTTACACTTCTCGGAATGAAGTGTTAATACCACTCACTGTTGGTGTTGCATACTGATTAATTTGATAACGTATCATCGAATATCTGTTGGCAAGTTTGATGAGACAATGGCTTCGGAAAAGTTCAGTCTGTCAAAGCGGCGATCAAATTCGTCCCCACAACTGCAATGTGAGGCGACCGACTTTTCATCCCTGACGGGGGATGCAACAAATGGGCCTTCCTCTGTGACTCCCAACAGGACAACATGTACAACATCGTGGTCTGAAAGTAATGCATCTGTCCAGACAATAGGCAGTAATGTCGTAAACACAGATGTAAAAAACTGCAATATTACAACTGCATCTGTGCATTGGTTAGAACCTAAGCAGAGAGCTGTACATCATGATGAACCTGTGGTAGTTAAACCCAAGGCATTAACATGCAACCGTGTTACATCAGGAAGGAGCCAACCAAGAATGGACCCGGATATGTTACGCTGCAACGAAACGATACATTACCTCCAAGGTAGCGACTCCGATTCAAGTACGGCAGGAAGTTCGAGACGAAAGGCATACAGACACAAAAGTAACAGCAACACAACCTTCAAGAAATTCAGCAAAGCAGCCAGTCAGTTGCTGTCCAAATTGAAAATTCAGGAATCACACACGAAAAGAAATGAAAGAGCCATTGAGGGAGAAGGGGATTCTGATACTCAAGTTGATAGCCGCACAGCATTGAGACATTCCCGATCTTTTACAAGTCGAATGTTTAGGCGCTTCAGTCGTAGGGATGATGAGACTGACAGTTCTGAGAGTGATGAGGCAGACCGAAACTCGCCACCTGCTTCCAGAAAAGTCAAACATCGTGCGAAGCGGCGCGCAAAGTCAGAAAGAGGCAACAGAGGAGCGTCGAAGAAGACTGGAAGTGGTAAGCAAGATCCACTCGTGAACTTTGCCAAGTTTGATCCTGACAAGTACCCCATTGACTGTGTTGAAGATATTGAGAGGGCGGCGAGAGAGCGTGAAATCGAGGAGGGCATTGATGCATCTCTAGTTGCTCAACAGGCGCAGGCACCTCTCACAGCATCACCTTGCACTGGAGCTACTTCTTCTGAACTTAGTACATTAACTCGTGTAACTGAGGAACCCAGTAATACTTCCATTTTACAGAGCGCATCAAGAGCAAATAATGCACCTGTTGGAAACGCTGTTAGTGCTGCCGGTGCATCACACACGACAGAGAATATTTACGATTTGTATGGATCCCTCACGCCATCAGGGACTTTCATACCCAGAACAGTCCATACCCAAATTGATTACATGCACTGCTTGGTGCCAGACCAGTGGAACATTATGAAAGCTAGCTACTACTGGGGGAAGATTGATAGATATGAGGCTGATAATCTTCTGGAGAACAAACCAGAGGGTACCTTCTTGCTTCGCGATAGCGCTCAGGAGGAGTTCCTGTTCTCTGTGAGCTTCTGTCGCTATGGACGCACACTTCATGCCCGAATAGAGCAATGGAACCACAAGTTCAGCTTTGATGCGCACGATCCAGGAGTGTACTCTTCAGACACAATCTGTGGCCTCCTGGAGCACTACAAAGATCCAAACTACTGCATGTTCTTTGAGCCCATGCTGACCAACCCTCTGCCCCGGATCAACCCCCCATCGCTGCAGGAGTTGGCCCGAGCTCGGATATGCCAGCACCTCAACTATGACAGCATCTGTTACCTGGAGTTGCCGAACAGTCTCAAGGAATTCCTGAGGGACTACCACTACAAACAGCGCATCCGTATCCGAAGGGTGGAGGTTGACATGCCACGGTTGCCCAAGACGGAGCCAAGTGTTGTCACAAACACTTGCATTTCTCGATAAATGTTAGAAAGGGATGGCACACCTGCTGTTAGAAATACAATGTATGATTTCTTATTTAAAGTAGTGTTGCTTTTAAAATCCACAGTTTATGGCACATTAAATGTGTTTGCATTTGGCCCGACAAGTTTTAGCGTGACAGTGTGATCTGGCAAAACAAGAATATTAATGCACACACTGTCAACATTTTTGATGATACAGTGTAGACTGCCTAAATGCTTGTAGTGTTTTCTGATTTGTGTGAAATTACTAATGTGATTGTAGCAAACCCTTTTCCAAGGGCATTAGTAGAGTGTGGCCTTAATGGGGGCTTCCAAAAAAAGGAAATGAAGGATCTGCTATGGGTGATGCAATAAGTCTGATTTATTATGATATGAATTTACATTGTGCTTAGAGAAATGGTATATATGAATTCACTTTCGTGAAGTGATTGTGACGTGTGTGAAGCCCCCAATGAAGTCATTAGTAACTAGTACACGTATCCCTACCTGCAACTTGAAAACTTTGCCAATAATAGACATGATACCAGAGATTTTAGATTTAGTTCAGGATTGAATGATTTTTGTGAAAATCAAAAGTCACATTTTCAGTCACAACCTTGTACAGATTATGTAGCATTGCTTTTTTTAAATTCCATTTTGAGACAAGTTAAGGGCTGTAATCTCAGTGTTATGCCTTACAAGAGGATTGCCTGTTTTGTATTCTATGCCATAGATAATGAAAATTGCTAGAAAATTTTGCTGTAGATGTGCAATAATCTGTAATTGTAAACTCCAAGTAACACTTTTGCTTCTCATGCTGCAAGCAGCTGCATAAGCTTACTAATATGAACTTGTATTCATAAGTAATGATCTCCAATTTTACAGCAAGTGCACGTACAGTTTGTATGCATATTTGAAAATAAAATTTGTGCATACAGCTGTAGTTGATTCCAACACAACACATTGTCTAAAATTTAAGCGATAGTTTCAGAGCTTGCCAGCATAAATAGCAATAGGGAGATGAGAATTGTTCTCTTCACCCTTAGAATGCAAGATTTCAGTATTTTCTAAAATAAACCCTTGGTTCCAATATAGTAACGAGATAATGACTTTCCATTTGGGTAAAGTGGCTCATATCACTACCATACAATGTACGTGTATGCCTCTGCTTAGAGGGGCATTAGAAACAAAAGAAAATTACTGGCATTAGAGGTGCCCCAGTATGGATCATGTACATGTACAGCATGTAGTCTGCTGATACAAATGTACATTGTCGGTGTTAGATACGCAGTGTTTCAAGAATCTGTTGAATTGTAGCAAGTACCTGAAGCAATTGCTAATTTCTGCTTACATATTTATAGTAGCATCTGTTTTACTGCTGTGCATTACGCAAGTGAGAGGGTTTACAAGCGACAGTAATGCATCAATGTAATACGTTTAATACCCAGACACATGTACAGTGAGCGTCAATGTGGCATAATGTGCAAGTCTAAGCCAATTGCGAAGTTGTTTTTTTCTTTTTTCAGAGTCTTGTCCCAATACTCTTTGAGGAGAGTTTCCTTTCATGTGCTGTAGGCTATTGACAAGATGTTTCAGGACCAGAAAACAAATACCATGTGAAAGGGACATCCAAGGGATTCTTGTCAGTTCAACAAGGATGCAGATGGCACAATGTGTAGATTTAAATGTGCATAGAGGAAGAGTAGAAAATTGCAAAGAGCTCATCAGGTTTCAGGAACAGGTGTGCTATAGTATGGATCTCCACATTTTTGTCAGAATTTCACATTTTTTAAAAAATTGTATATTTGTAATATGGCTTGCTGAAAACAAAATGTTTGCAAACTCATTCAGTTTTGTCCTACTTGGAAAAGTATAGTGCATATTTGTTCATTTTGAATCTGCTTGATGGACCATACATTGTAGATGTGATATACAGCTGTACACGTAGCACCAGTGATGAACTTGTCAAATGTTTTAACTTACTATCTCTGCTTTCTTGCCATCATTTAAACTTGCAATTTTTTTTTTTTACATTTAATGATGAGCAATTACACAATGTGCTTACTTTTGTATACCCATACAAAATTTATGCTACTAAGGTCTAAATAAATACTTGGTTCCGTCATATGTGAGTCAGACTAAGAATGAAAAAAAAAAAATGCAAAAGAGATAAGGGGGAGGGAAGCAAACAAAAGTGTTTGGTGTGCTCTGTCAAACAGCATATCCCTATCATACTGGGTTCATAAAACATTTTTGAGTTGCAATAAACATTAGAATTCCCTTATGGAATCTTTAACTCTTTATGTGCCATGGTATAAACCCCCTGTATGCCAAATTATTCTGAGATTGCATCATAGTCATGCCTTGGGAAAATGTTATGTTTTTAAAATCTATGAAACTGTTATAGATTTTTGTTATCTGGACCTATAATGAGCATACATGTAGTTGGAGAGAAAATTAAGCTTTGCTCTGATGTAAAAATTGTATGACAAATCTATGATTGTTTTTCTTTCTGATGATTGTTGTACATTATTGTATAAGAGGCATGACTTTTGCACACAAAACAGTAACAGAAACTTAGAAGGTACTGGCAATTCTAGTAACGAACATGCCTTAATAGTCAATTACCACATACAACAAAATGCAAGCTACATGTACAATGTAACAGGATCGTTTTTGGGCAGGTTTGTTGGTTTAAGCAGAATATGCGTAGTTGGCACGCCGTCGACTGAGTCAGGTGTGCGAACATGGCACATAAAGAGTTAATAGAATGAGATAAGTGTTTGGTGTGGGTTTGAAATTCAAAAACGGATTGCTTTACTCTGCATTGTATTTGAGATAGAGGAAAGGAGAGAAAATGTTTCTGTGGCGATTCGTCTCCACTATCAATGTTTTCGCTGTTGATGTCAAAAGTAAGTTTTCAGAGGTGATGCACTGTGCGACCACACTTTTGCATTTCAAACGTAGAAGTTATTGTATCTCGTTCTGTTCTTTGCAACTGTAATCACTAATATCACCTGTCAGTGTGTGTATGGCTTCATCACTCAGAGTGCCATAGGGAAGCAATTTGTACTCCCATACAGGGACCTTCAAGCTAGAAGATTATTTTGTGCCATTGCTGCTCATACTCTGCCATGTATCACTGTATTCAAGCCCTCTTTCTATGATTTCATCCCTCTATCCATTTCTTTTTCTCCGTCAGTCTCTCTTCTTGCTTTATAGCTCTGTCTCCCCTATCTACCAATCTGCTGAACAATCTTCCTGCCCAATCTTACCATCTATCCATCTTCATGTGTCTGTCTGTACCAGACAGCCCTTCAGTGTAGCTATTCAGCTACTAGTGTCCATCTTTACTACTGTAAAAGCTGTTATTTTCACCAAGGTTTCATTTTTGTGAATCACTGTTGGGCTGCAAATTTTAACTAACAACATGCAAAAATTTCTACTTTCAACTGATATCATTGGTACAACAAATGTGAGCACTGTAGAGGTGATCTACATATGTACTCTACTGGTGCGAACAGTGACAGTTGCAAATGTGTCTCCCTTATTTACTGCAATCTCCTGTTCTTTGTCAGGATATTGGCAGTTGTCTCTGCTGTCATGCCTCTCTGTTACCACCCATCCATAATATCCCTTGCTTAGCCTTCAGCCTGGTTGTCTCAAAGGAAGTACAATATCCCTTCTGCAAACATCATGAAATTTAGTGTGGCTGAAGAACAAAGTCTCCCGACACAGTGAATGAAATCTTATAATACACCTTTTTTTCTTTCTTTTTTTTTTTTTCAAGTAATGAAAAACTAACCCCATGTTTCTCCAGCATTTATGTTCCCCTTTTGTACAGAAAATAATGGTTGGATTTTATCTAACCATTTTATGGGTTTTGAATTAATTGCCGTAGAGCTATGATATTTACACCTTTTTTCATCATCATAAGGAAATTTCCAGTTTTTATTATTCTGAGGAAAGGTCTAAATTGCCTACCTCTCAGCTTAAGAAAGGAATCTACTTTTCAAGGTTGCAAAAGGGACCCACAAACTTTATGTACATATTTTGGTAGGCCATTGTAACTTGTGGTCTATTAAACAGCAAATGGAAGTGGGGGTAGTATACACTGTATGATCGGCAGAATGACATTTGTCCACTTACAGAATGTCATTCTATTGGCCAGTGAGCTCCTTGTTACACATCTGCACCTTTTCTGATATAAAATGTCATCTGGAGGTAAAAATTTGGCAAACATACTTGGGGTTTGCAAGATGCATCTTGTGTTTACGGAGACTGCTACTGTAAAATGATTGTAAATCAATCCACACTTTTCTAATTTGCATGAGGCACACAACGAAATTAGGCTGCCAGCTTTAAAAAACAAAAAACAAAGGAGAGTTGTGTGAATGCTCACAATGAAATGAGGATTGAATTATTTGATACCTGAATGCCAAACAAACAGCAGGACTGACAAAGTACCTGTTGTCATGATGTTAACCACCACCTTTCAATGAGATTTTAGGAAGGCTATTCTGCCCTACTTTGGCAAAAGGAAACATGTGACAAAAGTGACATTTCTCGTAAAAGAGCAAAATGTGTCTGTCATTTACACTGACGTCAATGGACTATCATGATGTCTTATCTAACATATCTCTTAGTAGGATGAGTGTTTCTGCATGAAATTTGGCCTGGAAGAAGAGCTCATTATGTGAATTATGAAAACACCAATAACTCTAATTCAGACAGTATGTCACTTGCTTCCTTTTGCCAAAGTAGGGCAGTATTGTATCGAGCGTTTTGTGTTACATTGTGTTTATGTAAAGTGAAATATTATAAGTGCATATTTGTGAGGGTTTTTTTTCTGAGAAATGCCAAATTATTTATTTCACAGATGTACAGTTATTGCCTATTCTAGAGTGTGCTGTTGCAATTGTAAATAGAGAAAAGATTTATTTTTCAATGAGCTTTGCAAATCGTGCTGTGTATAATACAGTTCCTATCAAAGTCCTTTGTTGTATTCAATGCACTGTGATAATAACACACTATTATCATTCATTAGTGAATCTAGTTGGACTGACAATACTGTATAAAAATGAATTACCTCTTCTCTTCCATTCTTGCAGATGTACAATTGCGGTAGGTACATGTTATGTATCATGCTGTGTGTACTATGTGAGGTAATAGGTATATCTAGTAAGAAGCAATAGAAATTTGTGTTGTTAATACTGATTAGAATTGTCATGACCTTGCTGGTGAGTGCTAGATTGTACAGGTTATGATATGAAATTGTTTAGTGTACAATACAGTACCACAATGTACATGTTTGTAGTATTTTTCCAGCTGTATTGATGAGTGTGAAGTGCTACATGTAGTTGGTTTGTACTGTTGCATTGTGGCAGATGTGTTCTGTATGCTTGTCCTGCACATGTTTCAGTGCCCTTATGATGGAATATGATGAATGAGTACAAATGTTCATGGTGGGTGAAAATTACATTTTCAATTGTATTTCTTCTATAATGTCTTCTATTGTTATCACTACTACTTCTACCATCATCATTACTGATAATGGTGGCATGGTTATTCTTGCTAAACTGTATGCTGTCAACATTTCAATCATACATGTGTATTTGGTATTTAGTAGAGTACACCAAAGTTTTCTGACTAGCAAGAGTATAGAATTGAATCACAGCAAGCTGTACGATAATAGAAAAAGAAGATTACGTGTAGATAGTGTCCATTGTAATAGCAAACTTGGCAAGCATACTAGTTTGTAGAAATTGTGCAAGAAGCCATTGAGGCTTGAATCAGAGATATGCTGATGACTTTATAGTTTGCCATGAAACATTAGTGCTCTGAATACGAAATTATCTGTTTGCATGCGCAATGATATCATGTTCAAAGCAACTTTATAAGTACATTGCATGCATTACAAGAAATAACAATAGGTTCTTTTAGCCAAACAGGATGTCCTTGTTTTAGAGTCCAAACCTTTCTCTAGTGGTCTGACCTTTCTATGTGATGGTGATAGATAAACTTGTGACCTCATGCCTGTCATAAACTTGCCTCTAAATACAGTCTGACCTCTCTTATCCGGACAGGACATGTCGTGTTGGGACCAGTGCTCATCGGGATAAGGGGTTTGGCCGGATATGGGACATGCAATGTTTGATACATGCAGCTACCTACCCAATGATGATTGTAGCTACATTTAACCCATTGCAGGTAGCGTACATGAAAACTCTTTCTTTGCTATCAGCGTAAAAATTTTGGGTACATGTAGTGCAGGTAATGAATGTATGTTTGAATGCATGTCATGTAGATGAAAATTTGATGGGAATGTATGTTAATCATGTTGGGAATGATATGTTATTCATATGAGTTTGTGTAGGAATTTTGTTTAACTTTGAAATCCCCCTTTTCCTTGTAATTATTAGATTAAAAAAAAAAAAAAAATTATGGCAAGATCGTGTCTGGATCAAAGAGAGATCCGGAAGAAGGGAGGCCAGATAAGAGAGGTCGGACTGTAGATAACAATATGTTAGTATTGAAGACACATACACTGTACATACACACACACACACACACACGCACACACACAAAACATAAAAAACAGACAAACAAACAAAAACATGCGAACAACTTAAAATACACAAGTTTAATTTCATGTACGGGTAAATCTGTGTTCATTTCACTTTCCGTATGGCTGTGTTGTGAGGTTGACACTTTTTACTTCAGATACTTGCAGAGGCATATCACAGGGTACTACTACTACTATTTTTGTTTCATTGCTGTGTAAGAAAACATTTTTCCTGTCTCCTGTTTTTGAGTTCAGAATCAGGATGAGTTCTGGGGAAAAGCCGTCGGCAATTATGCACAACATGCTATGCACATGGAATTATTTGCTTTGTACAAGTAGGTTGTGTAGTCACTGGCTTGTGTTTCCTTTAGTTTGAATGTACAGTCTGTACCTAATTACATATGTCTCCTAAAGCTATGATTGATTAGATGAGGAAGTCTGTAACCCAAAACTCTTGTTTTGAGCTACCCTTAGGCAATACCATCCTCTTCAAGTGACAGGAAATGCACTGTATTGGGGGAAAAAAAACATGCTCACGTTTCAGATTTCGCCAGGTGTTTATCGCACATTTATTATTATTATTATATAAGCAGTGGCTTTTAAAGGCACTTATTCCTGGGGGACAGTTACTTCTAAAATGCTGTGAAGTGGAGGCAACTGTCTATAGCAAAATATGTGAATCAAAGTTAGCAGGTTCTTAATGAATATTGGTTATATGAATGCTGGGAATTTAGTGGAAGTGACTTCTTGGTTCATCAGGAAAAAAAAGGGCAAATTCTAGAAAGGGAGAAAGGCCTATAACTCTGTAATTGCCTCAATGAAGTGAAAATGATATCACTGACATTTAATTGCTTATTAGTTTCTAGCATGAGGTACATGTAGTAATAATTCACTTTACTTGTCCTCTGTTTCTGAAGTTATATTCACTGGGGTTTTGATATTTACACTCACTTTCCCTGATTAAGGACATCACTTCTGCTATACAAATGCAAGGCAAGTAATGATTTTTGTCCCCATATTTGAGTGAGAACAGTGAGGAATATCATGCAATAAAGGTGGTACTTCTGTCATGTCCCATTTGGTGATTTACTGATGCTCAGGTGATCACGAGGTCCTCACATTATAGCAAGTTTGCTGAGGTTGTGCGTCTATTTCACTCATTTTTTTTTTAGACGCAAGTCGTTTGTGAAGAGTGAAATCACTGTAGTGTGCTGCTGGGGTTCCTTGCACGTTGCTTGCAAGTATTCTGTGTATCGAACCATAAACTTGTATTGAGAGTGGTTTTGCAATGTGTATCACTGAAATGTACATGTACCTGATATACTGGTAGTGTCATGTATTTGTTTGTCCACCCATCTCATTTGGACATATTTATTACCTGCTGTGTAGAATTAGGTTCACTGTGAAACATGTCTCGGTGTATAGTGTGTTTTTGTGAGTTTCTGAAATAGTATGGCACAGTTGCATGTAATAAATACAAAAGAACAATGCTAGAATGTACAAGTGTATATACCATTTGTGTACAGGTACAGTGCATGGATATTGTAATTAGAAATATAAAGCCATTATCGTAAAGCTCCTGTGAAAGCAACGATTGTAATTTAAACAAGAATATACAAGTTTTTTCTTGATCAACATATGCAGTGTAATCTCATTCTTTGATCAGTATGTGATTATAAGGTTTGAGGGGAATTGTTTGAATGCGGGCGTGATAAATAACAGAGGTGAAAGGAGTGTGCATCCAGAGTATATGGAGAGTGCGAATTAAATATGTTGTGAATGATGAGCCAAAAGAGTTACGGGTGTTTACTACAATGTGGTAAATAAAAAGTAGTAATGTAAAGACAGAAACTTAGTGGGCAATTTACTCCAAATATACACATGTGGGTTCAGTGATGGCAGAAGTGTGAATGGGACACACAAATAAAATTTGAGGAAATTCAACAATCTGTTCAACAAGTTACACATATCCATTTTTACAACTTAAGTTATTTGAGGCCATTACATGGCATAAATGCTGGATAAGGCGTCTACAAAATTATGTGATGTCACAGTAGGGTAGGAAGCGATACACAGAAAACAGGAAGAGAAATCTGCAGGTTTTCCTTTTTCACGCATTATGAAAAGGCTAATGGCTAATCTTCATAAGGCAATGGTATAATATGTATTACCATTAACAGTCGGTAACAAATGGAGGGGTCGTATCCCAATTTTCACTGATATAATTGCTTTAATTGACTTCTCTTTATACAATGTATTTTCTTTGCATCATTTCCCTACTCTGACATTGCAGAGTGCTGTAGACTTTGTATCCTGTGGTGACTGCTCATGGGTTTAACCAGAACTTTAAAAAAGGGAAAAATCATGTCATTTGAATGGACTGTCTGATTTTCCTCCAACCTCACTGATGTGTTCTCGTATCTCTGCATTCATCAAGAATACAAATATAAGTTTGGGGTGAATTCCCCTTCAGTGCAATGAATGTTTCGCACCGAGCCAATATTCTGTGAACTTCACTCTTTAGTAATTTTTGCACGAGTGTTTATGTCTATACATGAACTTATATCCGAGTTGTAGATATCTCCTGAAAATATTTCTATGTTCTTGTTTTCATGTTAGTTCAAGAAATGTGATTTTAAAAAAAAAGGAGAGAGAAAAAAAACCAAACAAACAAACAAACCCAAAACAAAAAACAATCCCACTGGGCACAAGGTTTCACATTACCAGTAGGGCCTTTGTATAGTGACTGGTAAAGACAAAAGTACACGAGTAATTTATTCATGGGGCACTATCTGGGCCCTGCAGCACACCTCATATGGAACTTAATGTACCATTTACAGATTGTACATAACCAATACGGAGGGTACAGCACTGCATATCGATACTCACACAGATGGCCGTTGCTCTGGAACAATTTATGAGCGGAGCCACGGTGATGGCATAAAGGGGTATTATACAAATATGGGTACATGTACAATGCAAACAAATGTAATTGTAAATCTCGGAATTCACAATTATGAATGACGAGGAAGCTCATTCGAAAGAAGAGTAATGAGGATGATTTTTGTGTAATTTTTCCTAGGTGAAAGAGACTAGGTTTAGATAATGTGAAAATGTAGAAGTACTACATTATACATGTAATATACAATATGCATGTAAACATTATACTTGTGTGTGCATTAGTTTGTTGTACTTATTCCACGAGTACCTTAAATAGGAAAAGGAGGCAAAACTTGCAGGCAAAAAATGATGTTCTTGTGTGATAGGTACCAGTAACAAATCAGTGGAAGGCAAAGCCAAGTTGGATGAGTGACAAACATACTATTGAATTTATGGTGTTTATCATCTCATATTCCCATTTGTTGGATTTCCTGATTGTTTCCTCAGCCATGTGACCATGCTCTTTAGTCTGCGGTTAAAACGTCACTCGTTGAGCGTTTCCTAAAGAACAAACTTTTGTATTTCTCTTCAAGATACGTTGACACACACACACACAAAAAAACTAGAACGAAGATATGAAAGGGATGGTATAGTATTGGTTGATGTGAGGATTCAACTTTTAGCTTTTTTGCGAGGTACTTAGAAACAGCTTTATGAAATGTTAAAGAGCATGCAATTCTAAGAGGAATTCAAAGTTTCTTTGACGAATATTGGTTTTGAAATGGCTGAGATATATCCAAAAACAAAGCAAAACAAAATGATCCTAATAAAAGGTGGGTCCTACATACCTTTTATTAGGATTGCTTTGTTTTGGATATCTCGGTCATTTCAAAACCAATTTTCATCAAATAAACTTTGGATTCCTCTCATTGAATTACATGCTCTTTCATATTTCATAAGAGGTTTCTCATTATCTCAAAAAACCCTGAAAACCTGAAGTCCCATCTCAACCGAAACTACCATCAGGCATCGTTTTAAAACCAAATGAACAGCAGACTTTCCAAATATGATGAATATTTCAACATTTTATTTCCTTCATCGCTAATCAGCTTCAGGCATCTTCTCAATGATTTATAATAATTATTTCAGCTGTACCTATTTCCTTCTAACATTGCCACTTTTCCCCATAAGCATTTACATTGGCCCACCAAAAGTAGAAAAAAAAAATGAATAAATAACTAAGAAAAAAAAAATGAAGAAGATGTTTTGCACAATTCCTTCTGGGTATTGATGAGGTTGCTCAATTTCCAAGAGGAATCCAATCACAGGGCGGATGTCGTTTCTCGGCATACCGGTGTCAGGATACTGATTGGCCTTGGGTCGTGATGACTTGCTTGATGATTTCCCAGAACCTCGGTGGTCGAGCTCACTGAACACTGGACGCTGCCTGGTGATAAGGAAGCGCGCTTGGGAACAGGAAGATGTATCGTTTTATTTTGTGTTATTCTGATATTTTATATCTTGGAAAATTTAGGCAGTTTTGTATGTGTGTATGTTTGTAGGTGTGTGTGTGTGTGTTGATGACATTCTGTTTCGCTGTACAATTGTGTTTGTGATTTCTTTTTTTTTTTCCTCTCGCTCTTTGAAATAATCAATTTTTGATGATTGGAATGCTAGATGTTGAAATATTAAAGGACAAGTTCACCTTCATAAACATAAGGATTAAGAGAATGCAGCAATATTAGTAGAACACATCAGTGAAAGTTTGAGGAAAATTGGACAATCGATGCAAAAGTTATGAATTTTTAAAATTTTTGTGTTGGGACTGCTGGATGAGGAGACTACTAAGGCTCGTGATGTCATATGAGTACAACAGTATAAAGAAAATGTAAAGAAAATTCAACATATTTTCACTTTTTCGCATAATAAAAGAGAACTTGACTTGCCCCTTTCTAAAGGCAATGGGAATAATATTACCCATAACATACGTCAGTAACGAGTCAAGGGAATGTGCACTTTTTTCAAAAGATGAAATTTTGTGAAATTCTCTTTATATTTTCCTATATTGTACGCATGTGACATCATACACTGCAGTAGTCTTCTCATCCAGCGGTGACTAAACAAAAACTTCAAAAATTCATAACTTTTGAACGGATTGTCCGATTTTCCTCAAACTTTCAATGATGTGTTCTCCTAATATTGCTACATTCTCTCATTCCTTATGTTAATGAAGGTGAACTTGTCCTTTAAGTTAAATTTCAATTTTTAAGAAAGCACTATTTATGTATGCAAGAAAGGTACCTCCTGGGTAGAACACTGTTATTTGTGTCGCAAAAAAAAAAAAAAAAAGTGTGATTTTTCTGTTTGTACAGCGGCATCAGTTGATAATATTATATTTGCATTGATTTGAATGTCAATAATTAAGATTATTGAAAAAAAAGTGTGTGTGTGTGTGTGTGTGTGTGAGTGTATGCTGTGTCAGTACATGTACCATATGTCCATTGTAATATCAGCGATGTGGGGTGTGACAAAGGAGTATAAAGACAGTACAACGATGAGGCAGGTGGATTTTGCATTACAATTTGATTCTCTGCAGCATGCTGTGCTGAATTTTGTCAAATTTTGTCTGGAAGCTTGACCTTTGACAGACACGAAAGGAGACTGTTTGATGTGGACTGTTTCTTTCGTTTCTTTTTCCGCTGAATTTTTGCCAGGTGTGTTTTGACACGAGTTCTGACCATAAGAGACACCGAACCCAAACATCAACCCTGTGTGTCAGTCTGCCATTGTTATTGTAAGAGCTGGAACAAATTCCAGCAAGTAAAACCGTGGAAGTCTCAAATTACCACTCAATACTTTTATGGTCCCATGCGAGGAGTATGATATTACACATGTATATGATGCAATATTCCGACTAACTTATATATTATTACTATTTTTTTTTTTTTTGCATGTACAGGTACATGTAGTAGGTATTGAGTATGGTTGAGATGTAGATGTAGAACTATGAATTGAATGCCATTACATCTAAAGTTTAGTACTAGGATGCAACAAATTCAGTTATAGGTATCAAAAGAGAAATGTTAGGTATAAAAACAATTAAAGGGGAAGTTTCCCCAAATACATGTATGGATTCTATGAATGCAGCAATATTAGTAAAACACAACGATCAAGTTTTAGGAAAATTGGAGAATCCGTTTAAAAGTAATGAATTTTGAAAGCTTTGGCACTGCCATTGTCAAAAGGAAATTAGACCACAGGAGTTTCTGACATCACTGCAAAACAACAATATACAAAAAATGAAAGAGAATTTCACAATTTTTTTTTTTTTTTTTAATGTGAAGCACACATTCTTTTGACTTGGCACTGACATGTGTAAAACATAATAACATTCCCCCTGCTTTCTGAAAGAGGCAAGTCAACTGCTCTTTCATTATGCTAGAAAAATGAAATTTTGTCGAATTCTTATTGTACTTTTTTTATATCCTTTTTCTGCTGTGACATCATGAGCACCAAAACTTGAAAAAAAAAAAAAATCATAACCTTTGAGCCTATTGTCTAATGTTCCTCAAAATTCACTGATGTGTTCTACTCATATTGCTGCATTCACTCAATCGATACAAATGTATATTTGCAGAAAACTGCCCCATATACATCACACGCACACACACACACACACACACGAATAAGAATAAAGCAACTACATGTACTATACCTGCATAATATTTTCATAAATGTGTAATTTCTCATAAAAGGCACCTAACATAAAGCATGTACATTCATCATCATAAAAGTTTATGATGATAGCCATCTCTCTTTCCAGGCCTCTTATAGAGCATGATTAATCCAGCCTAGCAAAAAGGGTTGAAGGCAAAAAACAAAAACAAAAAACAAAAACAAAAACAAAAACAAAAACAAAACACATGTAAACAATATAACCCTCTTATCTATCTTTTTAAAAGGGGAGGGGGTGGGAGATTCTACAGTGGAGATGGATCCATTACAATACATGGGTACAAAAATGGCACAAGGACATTGTATCATGAATAGCAAACCCTGTCCTTCCAAACTCGGTCATTGACATAAGCAATAAATACTTTCATTTTCCTTTTTTTTTCAGGACCTGGAGATACCTTGACACTTTCATGAGACTAGGAATAGAAGATTTCAACTCCTCATTACTTAACATTAATGGAAAAATCATCTAAGGTTTTACAATTTTATAGGTGTTTCTTAGGGCCAATGATTACATTTCAGCAAACTTGGGAGGAGCTCAGCAGTAAGATGCACTACCTTAACTCTTTATGTGCCATGGTGGAAACCCCCTGCGTGCCATATTATTCTGAGACTGCACCATAGTCATGATTTGTGAAAACATTGTGTTTTTCAAATCTATGTAACTTTCAAAGACTTTTGTTACCCTGGACATGTAAGGAGGAAAGTTTTAGAGAAAATGCCAAGCTTTGCTTTGATATGAATTGAATGACAGATCTATTGTTGTCACACAATTCAAAACTATTAAGTTTCATGATAGCTCCTGAAAAATAAGAGGAAATACACCTGATTATATCAAAAATACTTACACTGACATACATGTATTTCTCTTCCACCACTTACACTTGCACACATAACAGTGACAGAAACTTAGAATTTACTCAGAAATTCAGTAGGGAACACCTCTTGATAGTTAATCACCACGTTAAATGCAAGATACATATAACAGGAATGGAAACGCGAGAAACCCTTTCATTGTACTGGAGTATTTGGCGAATTATCAATTGATTTGGGTGGGTTTGTGCTTTTGAGCAGAATATGTGAAGTTGGCATGCTTTTGACTGAGTCGAGCATGCAAATGTGGCACATTAAGAGTTAAAGTCGCTTCGATTACACACATACACACATACATACATTTGTATGTGACACAATGTGTGTGTATTTTTTTTTTTTTTTTTTTTTTTTTTTTTACATCAAGGACTGCAACTTAGTTGAATGATCTTTCTTTGCTGATACCCTACTTCGAATGTGGAACACATAGTACTATACATCATTACAATCATACCCTGATACATGATCTATCTTTCTGGTACTGTAAGTCAATGCTCACATTGACCTATTTGCTGCTTAATATACTCATGTGAAGGATGTAAGACAATTGGCACGAAAATAGATCACGTACCAGTACTCTGTACTTAAGTCATCCTGGTGTGCACTTTCCCAAGAAAATTGAATGATAACATTTACAGGTTGGTATTTGGATTTGACAAGACGACCAATTCTATGTACTTGGTCAACAGTCACTGAATACTGCAGATAAGACCCTGTTCTTTCAGCACCTCCATGCATATCTGAGTAAACATTTGTACACTTAAAAAAAATATTTTAAAAATCATGATTTATTTAATGTGCTTGACAGGAAAGCAGTGAATGCTTATCAGTAAGCAACAAGCGTACCGAAAGCCTTGAGCCCCCCCCCCCCCCCCCCAGAAGGACTAGGCAAAAGAGGATGAAGCCCCTTCCCTGGGGGCACCTGTACCTGCCACAGCCAGGGAACTCGAAAAACAGACCTTGGATCAACAGTTCATAGTCCAATCCAATAAACCACAAGAGCTCCACATATGATACTCAAAATAAAATGAAACCACACAAACAAACAAACAAACAAGTGAATGAAGTCAGAGGTGGCATATCAGTCACACTCTCTCCCTAATCACTGAGATCTAAGCAGCTTCACCTCTGATTAACCTCTGCAAAGTTTATCACTTTATTGTAATTTTCTTGTAAATCTCCTAATCGCACGACATCACTTATTCAGGCAATTACCCAGTACTTCCTTGTTGAATTCACTAGCATTTTCTCATCAAAAATTCTTCTTTTCCAAAACACAACTTTTCACAGATCTTAATCTTCACAATCAGAGACACAGTACTTCCTTGATGATTTCCACAGGCATTTACTCATTAAAAAATTCTTTTGTCTGAAACACAGCTTTTCACAGATCTTCATCTTCATGATTACACAATACTTCCTTATTGATTTCATTGGCATTTACTCACTTGGAATGTTTCCATTTGAAACTCGGCATTGAAAATTGTGAGTTGGAGGTAAGGTGATATGCACCTCACAAAAACCAAGCCAAGTTAAGTGTAAAGAACATCACAATCAGAGTTATGCAACTTGATGCTCCACAGCATGCTTTCCTCTAAAAACCATGAATACACAGCATCCCACACTGATTCTTGACGAAAGCATGTCTGCTGTAATAAGCAAGTCAGCTTTCACATGCAGCGGCTTTTTAAAAACCTATTTCGATTTACAAAGACATTCGAGAAAGAAAGCAAAGATGATATCTGCTGCTTGCATCAAGACTTTTTTGACTGGCCTGCAAGTAAAATGACTTCAGGGGGCATGGAAGATCGGAGTGCAGCTCTTAATAAATATACACATTTCAGAGTCACACATGTAATAACATCCACCATTATAATCCGTGTCATTTGCCCAGTAAGTCGTCATCTTCTCTTTGGCAGAAATTGGCGAAACCTGCCCGATTTTGCTCCACACTGGAGGCCGAACTACGGCCATCGCCCGTGTCCTTGTCACGCTCGTCTGCGTGTCTCTCTTGCTTCCTCTGCTCTGCCTCCATTAACTTCCGCAGTACAGCGCTCTCAAAGTCGCCGCCATCATCCACCTAAGTTGGCATTCACATGTAAACAGGAAAACCACCAACCTATTTATTGCTTTGTGGCACGTTACATGGCATCACATGTGCATACTTGAGTGTGAATGTGTATGTATATTCTATATATAAACACATATGAGTTTGGTATTTGTTTTTCTTTTTGTATTTTGCTGTGTATTGAAAGTGAAAGTACACTCCATGCTAAAGTTGACTTTGTTATGCAGAGAAAAAACAAATCAACAGAATAATAACAATTTTACTGAAATCTGACATAGGTTACAAAACCTGAAGTTTAAAATATTTCAAAGTAAAAGTAAATGATTAGAGACAATTCTGCAGGTGGATGAACACACACACATACCTGAAGAGTATATAGCAAAAATATCTCTAGCAGTTTGCTATGTGCATAGGCTAACAACTGCACTTTGGTGACTATCTTGGTAGAAATAGGACTTGATAGTACACTAATGTATTTCCGACACAGGGCCGGCGTAACCGGGAATACATAGGGTGTCACCACTTTGGCCCCCCCCACTCTTTTTACCCTGGAAGTGGCACTAGAAAAAAAATAGAATGAGTGTGGTAAGGCCTTGGCTTTTGCACTGAAGACCCTTTTATTTATTTATTTATTTTTTTGCTTATCAGCTGAAGAAACCCGGAAGTGGCACCACAAGCTGTGCTGAAGGTCTTTTTTTTTTTGCTTGCTAGCTATGAAGCCAGAAGTGCCCCCCCCCCCCTTTTGAAAATGTGGTGCCTAATAAACTATACTTAATGCACAATGCTTCAGGGATACTGTTGGTTATCATAGGTATGGCACAATAATATATCTTGTCGTAATTTACATGAAGAAAAAAAAAAGGAAATATTTTTAGATGAATGAAACATCCAAAATATCAGGAAGTTCTGGCAAAGAAAAATTGCGTCAAGGGAAGATGGTTGAACACATAAATCAGGTGAATGGGGAAAAAACACAAACAAAACTATAGAATGATATCAACGACCAAGCATTCTAAGAAGCATCTAATGCATTTATGAGTGCATAAGGTTAGTTACATTGGAAACAAGAGATGAGTAATTTGCCGGTCAAAATCAAAGTCTCAAGCATTTTCCTTGTCTAAATCATGCTTGCATAATTGTCATATGATGTCCTTGTGTCTTTTGTTATTATGAAATATGAGCAAGGCTTTAGATAACAATAATTTTTGGAAAGTTTTCCAAAGCCATTTCCAGGTTTTGATAAAAGAGCATGCATGCTCCCACTTATAGTTCTTTCAATTCAAGACATGCACATATTTACACCTACCTGAGCACTGGGCATTGAAACAGGTGGTCGCGTTGTTGTTTCTGGCTTTCCTGATAACCATGTCAGCACTAGGGGATTGTGTTGAAGACCAACTTCATTTGACACTGCGAGCTCCTGAAAACACAAAAGGAAATACACCTGATCTTATAAATAACACTAATAATGATAATAACAATAACAATAATAATTATAGTGTTTACTTCTATAGTGCAACAATCCATCAAAATACTTACACTGAAATAAAATACTCACAGCGATATAGACCGATTCTGTGAGGCGGTTTGTGTATTATCGGCATGGGCAGCGCCATTACTGCGGTGTCCCGGCCGACCCCCTCCCCCACCCCCTCCCTACATTAGCACGCGCACGGAATGAAAAACTGATGCGTGGTTGTTTTAGCCAATAGGCTTCTCGTACTGAGTGCACGAACGCTCGCTTAATGCGCGAACCTTTGTTACAAGTGCGCATACTCCTGCTACAAGTGTGTAATAAACATGTTGCCCGTGGGGTGGGGGAGAGGAGGGGGGTAGGCTGGGACACCGCAATTTGAGCTAATGGCTGCGCCCAGTGCCTCAAATTGCCTGCTGCCCTCAACGAACCCGAATCGGTCTATATTTCTCTTCCACCACTTACATTTGAAAATAAAAACAAATATACACTTAAACCATTCAATGCTCATGCATATGAAAAACCTCCTATTCCAAGTTTGACACACTTGTCACGCAAATGTATGATATAATCAATAAATTGTCTCCACGACGTTCAGAAATTCAAAAATTAACTATTTATCCTACATAAGTTCAGTGTAGAATTGGTCAGCTCTGTAGTCACTTGCTATTCTTGTTCTTCTCAATTGTGGTGCCAAGTCATAGCCAGAGACCTGTGGGTCTAGTGCTCACTCGAGTTATAACACTCTGCCTTCATGGCACTCAACCTGAGGCAAACTGTCAAAAAAATCTTGAGATTTGGGGCTTGCTGCCGGCCCCTTGGGTAACACCCTCCCAATTTGGGCCAACAGCACCGTTTGTAAAAACTATGATCCCCCCCCCCCCCCACTGATGATTCTTGCAAACATCCAACCATCAGTTTTCACAAAGAAGGTGACATGTGAGAAAGTCTAAGCATGACGGACAATGCACGCTGGATGGAAGACAGTGAATGATCACAATGGTTAAGATGATCTTAAAACTTCTTTAATGCAACATGGTGAGGAAGCACATACAGCCATGATTCTGTTTTAATTCCTTCTTCTCAACATGGCGTGCAGTTCGTATATGCCTGAGAAGAGCTCAGCTATGCAGACATAATAAGCTGGCATGGATAGTTCTGGTTCGGTTCTTTATTCACATTATTTACTACAGCTGAGAAATGAGAGAACAGAAATTATATAATTCAAACTTACAACAGTTACATGAAAGAAACAAATATCTGAACTCACCGCTGCATGAACTGTTGAAAATTCCACTATCGCACTTCCATTGCGTTTGGAGGATATGATTAGGTTGGTCACCATGCCATACTATTTGAGTAAAAGAGGAAAATGTTATAGAAACATCATGTTATCCTTAGGATGGGTACACCACCACTTCATATGATCTTATTATTAGTAGGTCTTTCAGCCACAATAACTGTCTTGTTTGTTTGCAACGATTGAAACATTGAAAGTGCATCACTTTATCTTGTTTTTACGTTCACACAGCCAACATCTGGTTGGGAATGGCTGACTACCCCAATTTCATGAATATGATGACTCACAATTCAATTTGAATGTGTTATTGTATACTTAATTTACATATTGCCATGAATATGCATGTTTGCAAATTAATGAATTCATAAATACATTCAAGGAAATCCATATGGAAGAAAAGTTTCTGGAGAGAGATAACACACATGTCATTTAAGATATAAAGTTTAAGTTAGTGTTTCATATCCTCCTAAACTTTTGGTGATGATGCGGCCTTATTTTTTGTTGAGGTGTTACAGAAGTGACATGTGTACTGTTAATTACCCCCACCATCTCCTATTTGAGGTTGTAACAGTATGATGCACTCACATTATGTAATTTTGTGCTTCAAGATTACTACATTTTTTTTCAATCATGAAAAAGTTGAAGAAATAAATGAACTGTACTAAACAAAAACAAAAAACAGAACAAATGCAGAAAAAATAACATAGCCTTGCTGAAAAAAAAACAAACAAAAAACACCCACACACATACACATACAAAAGACTATCAAGGGCAATATCATTGTTAATATCACTAAAATATCAGAATCTACAACATTCTTCATTGCAAACACATATATTACAGTACACTTGTATTTCAATTCACCCGATTATCAACAGTATGCCGTTTTCCTTCTTTTTTTTTTAAACTGACCCTTCTTACATAAGCTTTATGGTCTTCCTTTCAATTCCCTAGACCTTGCAAGAGCTTGAGTTACTTTGGCAATAGCTAATTATCCATTTGAAATCTTGTCTCAATGTCAAGATGTAATTGATTAGCTTTACAAGGGGTACCATGACTTTGCTTATTTGTTTGTTTGGTTGATTTATATGTAACTGTAAAACCAAAAATTTTCATGTGCATGAAGTTTTTGTGAATTTTGCAGGGAGCCAAGATCATGATATTAAAATGAACATGAAAGTTCTTGTCTGAACTATGCACTGAATGCCGGGGTCTATTTGCAACAATTTCATGCCACAAAAATTGCTGTTAGCTCCAATTCACAAGATTTCGTGATGCAAATATTTCTGCTTCTACAGTAATGGGAACACATTCTGCGCAAATCCAAACACAGGACTCACCTTATCAAAAGCCCTCTTCAAAAATTCATAGGAGTATCCACCATTCTGGGCATCTTCCTTCTTGCTCTTCCACTTAACTTTCAACTTTGGAGACTCTTCTGTGGTAAAAGCAGGTGATTGGGATACAGCAAATACCATCTTTAAGTTTCACCTTTTGGACTTCATCAAATATGGTGTGCTAATGGATTCACAAGAAAAGATATTTCTGCCTCCACAAGTTTGACACTAAGCTTTTCGTCAGGCATCTCCTTCTGTCCTTTGCCAGTCTCTCGTTGGGAGTTCTGTTCATGTTTAATTAACTGCTGCTGAGTAAAGCAAGCCGTTGTCAAGCAATGGACAACCTTTGCAGCAGCTATGGACAAATATTACAGACAAAGCTTCGTTATGATTAGTGTACAAGACAATGAATATGACTTTGGGCCTTCCCTAACATTATTCATGATGATAACAATTATTTCCAAGCTAGAGAACTTCAATTACAAGTATATGACTATTTTTTAACCCCATTATAATGGTCCATCCAATCGCTCACAAATTTGGTAATAATATTCTTCCTTGCCAAACACTACTATTTGACTGTAGAGTGTGAGTTAAAGGAGACCTCCGGGTGATTCTCAGATTTTTACATTTGTACATCTGTGAATTAGTTATACTGAGGACAGAGTTTCAGAATTTGTGATAATTGGGATGAAGAATAAGAATATTTTCAAAAAAATAGAACAAATTGCAATGAACAAGGATGATGACACGGTAGAGTCACCATAAGAATGCATGAGTTGGGGCTCAAGGAAGCAGAACAAAAGAATAAGGCATGCATAGATTATAGACAGGTGAACTCGCAAGCAAGCGGTATTGTTATGGAATTACACTGCTATCATTTCTGAAATATGTGAACCTTCTATGTCATCATCCTTGTTCAGTGTAATTTGTTTAAGGTTTTTCAAAGTATTGTTTCTCTGCTCAAGAACCACAATAAATTCCAAAAATCTATACAGGGAGTTGTCGATTTATGTACTACATGATGTGAAATTATGAAAATCGTCTGGAATGTCCCTTTAAAATGAAACAGGAAACTACATTTCCCTTTTCACCTTGATCATGTTCACTTTCAATTAAAGAGTTGTAAAAAAAATTACAACTTCTGTATGCAATCTTCTGTTATTTCAATACAGCAATGAAGATAATGACAGTGATGATTACAATGAGTAGTTATCATTCTATTGTTTCACCATGGCAGTGATGAACAATGATGATTATGACAAATACTCAATTACCTAGTGGTCTAATTACTTATGAGATTTTCAAATTCCCAAACAAATATGGCAAACAATGCTGATGATGAGTAACTATTGCAGGATTCCTGCACCTTTTATAAACCGGCTAATTAAATTCCATGATTTTCTATGTACAATTTTAGAAATCCAGGACCCTTTTTCAGACAGTAACTTTTAAAGAACCTAATTGGGCAGTGTTGAATAAATTGAAATTGCTATTGGATAAATAGTGTTCATGTAAAATGTTGGTGTGTGTACCACATCAACAATGTATGTGGCAGACGAGTAGGTGCGATTCTTTTCAATGAAATGTTTTCCCCAAAAAACAAAAAAACACTGCAAAAAAGAAGATCACTAAAAGGCAAAAAATACAAAAATCTATAAATTTCCACGGCTTCTCCATGACATATTTTTGATTCTGCATTTTTCAGTTATTCCAGGACTGGATAAACATTTTCAAAATTCCATGACTTTTCCAGCTTTACCATGACCGCGGGAACCCTGCTATTGCCAATTTCTCATTCACTGAGTTGAATCATCATTGCCACAATCATCCCAGTAATGTTTTCTTTTCCAATTATCAATGCAATAATCACACATAGCAGAACTGTACTCATTACTGTCATCATAGTACACACCTTCCCTTGCTGCTGAAGTCTGCAGTAACTCAGTTTTTAGAAGTTCCTGCTCCTTCTTTAATGTCCTTGAGCCTTCTTCTCGCAGCCTCAGAATCTTTTAGGAATGTGATCAAAAATGCATGAAAAGATTACAACCATCTGAAATTCTTAATCATTCTAGTATGTAAAGTTTAATGGGCCTGAAATTTCCTGATCAAAAAAAGGCATACGTAGTATATATATATATTTTGAAACAAGGAAGGAAAAACTGACCAGAAACAATTGTAATAATAAATAGCGAAAACTTTGAGCAAAGAAAATGGGTTTTCTTTGCTCAAAGTTTTCACTATATATATATATATATATATATATATATATATATATATATATATATATATATATATATAATACTTATAATACTTAAGGGAGAAACAGTATCATACAGTTTCATGTGTACACAATAAGGCCCATCCTTTCCAATTAAAAACAGTAAAAACAAACAAACAAACAAAAAACTCTTCTCTAAGTCAGTTACATGGTTTTGACATATCATTCATGTAGAAATGAACATATAACCTTGATTTACTGGTTTTGGGGAAATGTGAAGATATCTGATACACAATGTAGAATGTCAAGAATCTTTTACCTAGTTTTTGTATTCAACCTGTTGTGGACAGACTGATTTTGCTATGATACGTATTTCTTACAGACACCTGCCTGAGTATTCTCAGGACTCACCTTTTACGGGTTTAAGTGACAATTTCATCAGATTTTGCCTTTTGATATTTTGAACAATTTCACAAATGTAATATCTTTTTCAAAATACATATTCTTTTAGGTTAAAGAATGAAAAGCAAGAATAGACTGCATGTGCACATATATGTTTGACATACATTGCTTTAAGAGGAAATCTGGAAAGCAGAAGATCCTTACATTTTAACAGACACCAACATTTTATTTGCATACCTCTTTCTCAAGCTGGCATGCAGCATCAATGGTGTTTCCTTGCTCTTGCCGAAACGATGCTTCCCTTGACTCTAGATCTGGGTTGGATGAAAGCAAAGGTGGTCTGTGTGTGTAACATGGCTTCACAGATATCCACTGAATGTGCAGCATTGGGGTTTATATCAAAAGTGTCCATCCAGTTCAAAACCCACAAAAAGAGGCAGATTAAGATTCTTTGTAATGAACCGAAATGTGTGATTTGGGTTGACTGACTCACTTTTTGTCATACCTGTGAGAGTAATCTTTTCTCTACCTAATGTCAAAACTTGGCAGCTTAAAAACAAAACCGAAATAGAGATATAAGCTGTTTTTTTCTATGGACCATATCTTTTTTTTTTTTTATTGGTACTTCTGTACGGCACACTTGAGTGATGCTCCCTTTTCTATGAAACTGCACCGTCTGTCTCGTATTTCAATCATTTTTTGAATGGGATAGGATAGTCAAGTTTAACAAGTGATATATTCTTTTAAAATTTAGAGCTTACTCTTTCACATTATTTTAAAAAGTGGGCCTTTCTTTTGGCCTACTTGAGGGTTTTGAGCTTAGTGGTCACACATGTATTATGAATTATTCATGAAGGTAAAAGATATGATAGTTTCCATGGAGAAGTTTTGATCAAAAAGAAAGCTAAAGATGGAAATTAAAACCATGAATATCACGGGAAACAGAAGACAGACATATGCAAAATGGCTGGCACTTATCTGACCTGATAATCATAATCTATATGCCAAAACAAATAGCAATTATAGTTTCAGGTACTCCTCATTTACCTTCTTGAAACTGCACATGGATATTCTTTGACACAGCACTTGCCCTCTGTTGAAAACTACAGCTTCTTGAAAACACTGCATGAAATATGTTTTCAACACCTTTCTCATTTTTAAGATACTTCACAATAAGACAGTGGCACAGTAAGAAAACTTGCATACTCACCTCTTATGTAATAAAAAAGATCCACAAAACCACAGTGTCAAAATTTATGCACTGCATAAAAACTACTACTAAGTCATCTTTATATAAAAATAGTATTTGCATGGCAACAGTAATTTGGTGACATTTGGTGACACAGTCAACAGTATGGCATGTTATTTGTGTGTGTAAAAACAGGATGAGAACTACAACTGTGCTCTTTCACATATCAGTAAGGGAAATATGCAATGATCTTAACTCTACTGTCTAGCTAGTATCTTGATGTTGTTACAAAAGAAAACATACCCTTCATCATTATCTTAATTACTTACCTTCTTTTATCTTCTTCCTTTTACTCTCAAGTGCTCTATTCCTCAGTTCAGCTGCTTTTCTTGCCTTCAGAAGCTTGTCATATGCTGCCTGAAAATATAGAAATAAGAGATATCTTCTTGTTTTGTTGTTGGTTTTTTAAATCTCATACCAAAACAGACGATCGGAAGTAGTAGGATGCATGTTCACATGCAGAAGGGCAAATAGCACCATGGACCTGTGCAGGGTTATATCCTTCTAGTTATCATTGACTTAAGTCTGTTTTTCATTCCCTGAAAACTTAGAAAACCATATTATTACCATGGAGCTACAAATTTAGCTCCATGTTATTACTCACTTAGTATTGTGCTTTCTTTAGGTGAAGTACAGATCATTGAGGCCTGCAAATGAGGATTACTGAACACCTCGTACCAGTAGCTTCAAGATGATTGTATATCTGTATCAATCTATCAAATACAGTGGTTAAATTCTGACAGTCATATACAAAAATACTGTATATAATCATTATAATGCAATTTATGTACATTATATTTTTTTTTCTGTTGCTTATGTTACACAACACAGAAGATAAGGTAATGAAAATGTGATGACAGTAATGATAAGACTATAAAAACGATATCACAAGCTCCAGTCTCTGTCTGCCACATCTTCAACAACTTTCTATGAACTACAGTGATAAGAGGACCTACTTACAATTAACATAAAATAAGGTAATAGTAGATCACAATCATTATTATGGTCACTTTCATCAGTAATGTGACTGAAATCTTTGCTATCATTGCACTTTTCATTGTTATTGTCTTAATCATCACAATTATCATCCTGTCACAGTCTTATTTTGAAGTGAGACCAGTACTCACCTTGGCTTCAGGGTCTGTGAGAATCTCAAGAGCTTTGGCGAGTTTCTCCCATTCTACAGCTAAATGAGAGAGAGGAACATTGTATGTTAGATCAATCACTTACATGACAACAAGATAGTTCCATACATTCAAGAGACAAAAAACAAAACAAAAACAAAACAATATTTGTAAATTTTGGCTTCATCATCTCCATCTCTATCAACAACAACAACAAAAGTAATAGAGTAAGACGTATGATGTTTCTACAATCTTGAATACATCGCTCTACTGAAAATAATGGTTATGGGGATTGTGGTACAGACTATTCCTTTACAAACAAATGTGTGAATAATTGCATCTACGACAACTGAAATGACACAATCCTGGATAAAGAGCAGGTGTAGTAGTATAGTTACATGATGAACAGATTTAAACACACAAAAACATACAATGTAAATCACTTTTACCCATAGGTAGACACACTTTACCAGTACCTGTGAAATTATAATTACAGTGCATCTCGCTCAAAATTAGGATGTGATTATGATTACTACACTGACTTACTGTTGACAATTTCAATATTAAAGGTCTCTGAACTTTCTCACAAGTACAGTATGTTTCACTGAGCAGATCTTCCAAACTTTCTCTGACTTTGCCAATCAGAAACATATACACACTGTAAAACACAATATTTTTGTGGCATGACATTTTTAGCGAATTGGGGCTGACTGCCTTTTTCGCGAGCTACCTCTAACATTCAATGTGTAGTGTAGACAAGAAATGCATTTTAATTTCGTGAATCTTGGATCTCACGAAATTCGTGAACTCAAAATGCATGTGATCACTCCTCGTTTTACAGTACACTTCCTCAGTGTGTGGAAAATAACAACAATTGAATAAGACTTGTCTTCCCTTATGGTAAATCTGTCTCTTCACCAAAGTTAAAGTGGTCTTTTCACTAAATGGATTATATGATCTGGATTCCAAGTATATCAACTAGAAATCAGTAAAATGTATTCTGCAATCTATTGACTGAGAATGCTTACCTGCTTGAGGGTTATCAGGATTTTTATCAGGATGACATTTGAGTGCCTTCTTCCTGTATGCTTTCTTTATCTGTTTAAAAGCAAAATAAGGTGACAAAAGCAAAAAATAACATCATGCATATCAACAAATAGGCCCTATCAATATTTAAATAAAAACAATTAAATATTGACTAATGGTCGAAATGTACCATATCAGTCCGGGAAATCCGCTCATGGGGTGGGGGGGGGGGGGGGGGGGGGGGGCTCCGTCTCAGGAGGCACTCTCCCCCTCATGAGCACCTCTGGGGTCCTCAAGAGGCCCCCTTCCTGCAGTGCTCATGAGGCCTCCTCTTCATTTCTCATCCATCTCAAATCTGATATATAAATGGTCGCTCGTTTTCACTGTGATTTTTTGTTAAACACACAATGTCCACTGTCCATGATGAGAAGAAGAAAAAATTCTATCTATTTGACTATTTGTTTTGACAAAAATCGAATTTTAATCAACTGATGTGCAGTGACCCACCGAATCACGGGGTCCAGTGGGTTCGCTCAATGCACCTCTGCCGCACCTGTTGGCCTGATCTGACTCGAAATTTTTGGTGCTTTTTTCTGCGGCTCTCACTTCTCCACGCACTAATCAGCCCCATGAAAGTGAAGTCTGACATCATTTTACAAATATTCATAACAAGAAAAATATATGATGAATTCAAAATATATCAATTTAATCAAATACAATATATTTCGATTTCTCCTTGCCCCATCAGGATATTCGTCATTTAATATGGATGAATATTAATCAATTGCTAAAAACATTAAGATTTCGGAAGGTAAAGAAGCTGCGTAGAACCTAAAATATATCTTCAGAATGACTCAATGAACCTTTACGAAAATTGTGAGGATTATTAATTTCCAGATTATAGGGTTATGGATATATTGCATAAGTTCACATAAACCATGTGAAAACTTAATTTCCTTATTGAATATATCAAATCAAATCAAATCAAATCAAATCAAATCAAATCATAGGTTCTACATTCCTATCAATAGAATCATATCATATAAACAATACGGATGAATATCAATCAATTGCTAAAAACATTGTGATTTCGGAAGGTAAAGAAGCTGTATAGAACCTAAAATATATCTTCAGAATGATTCAATGAACCTGGCTTTGCTTATGAAAATTGCGAGAATTCCTATTAATTTCCAGATTAGACAGGATCTAGGTTTTATATGGTTGTGGATAAATTAAATAAGTTCACATAAACCATGTGAAAACTGAATTTACTTATTGAACAATATATCAAATCAAATCAACTCAAATCAAATCATAGGTTCTACATTCCTAATAATAATAGAATCTTGTGATTTGACGATGGAGAATGCAATGCATAAGGACTGCCATATTAAACAAGCACACAGAACTCAATATATGGGACTATTACGCTGACGATTTGGCTACAATTGTCGGCGAATTTATTCGAAACCATGACAAGAATGTGCATTTACATATCAGTGAGATACTTGCCGCTTGTTCAGTAGCATCTGGTAGAAGGTCGAGCAGTTCATACAGATCAAGATTAGAAACGTTTATCTCAGCAGACGTCATTTTGCAGCAATATACAATGTATTTAGCGGTATTAACTATGTTATGCAGACCGCGTACACGAACAACACTCGGCAAATATAGTCTCAGTTCAAGGCGGAAAAAATGTTGACAAATGGTACTCTATGTGACTTCATGGTGTAAGTTGACGATTGAGGCTGTTATGTGGCTGCCACCAAGGAGAAAACGCAGTATCTGCATTTTCATAAACTGAGATGTCAATCATTTTATATTTTTAACCCAAAATTATAGCTTCATTATGCAATAGCCTATCCAAGTGTCTATTTTCTGGCATCGTGTAAGTTCACTTTTTCTTTTACTTTCAAGATGTAAACTCGCTCTACATCATCTCGTTGCTCTGAAAACATCAGACTCGCGAACTTATCACTCTTCTTCTATCTATCTCTCTTTCCTACTCTAAAATTCGCTGTCTCGTGGAATAGTCATCCATCACTGTGCCATTTTACCTCTTTACCGGAATTTTTTGTATCGCGTTATGTTCATGTCAAGTGTATTACCTAATCACAATGGGGGAAAAGTGCAATCACTGAACCGCTGTCTGGCAGTCCATAACGCCTATACAAAGAGCTAAATAATTTTGCAACCGCGTAAATAAGCTCGCTATTCTAAACAGTCTGGATCCTAGCGGGATCGTAGAAACTTGGCGCTTCAAGTATACTTTGGGTCAGAGGTCACGTAAGTAGGTCAAAGGTCAAATGAGGTCAAATATCATAATTACTATAAATATGTTAGAAGCTTTTACTAGGTTTGATAGCTCTGCTAACATAAATGCCCGTTTGTAGACCTACTTGTATAATGTTTTGTATTGTTATACCTGTTTGCACAACAAATTGGTTATGCTTATTTACTTCTGCCGCAGGTCTATGCGGTTATATTAATCATTTCATGCATTCTTTGATGTATCTTTAAAATCATGCTGAATTTATATTTGCTTGAATAAAGAAATAAACCAAACCAAACCAAACCAAACCAGACCAAGACCAAAACCTCACTTGTGGCGTATACAAAGCATGATTTGTAAGTCATTCATAGATTCATGAATAGACATTTTAGATTATTATTATAGGTGCCAGTTTAGCGACCATAATGCCTCACATCCCAGGGTAAATCCAGTCCATCAGTTAGTCTGATTACTTAAGAAAGAGTAAAATATTACGAGTTCAATTGTACATTTTGATCGAAATCGGATGAAAAATGAGAAATTATGACATTTTGAAGTTTCGCTATCTCTTTTTTTTTTCGGGAAACAGTTCTTGAACGGTCATTATGATTATGCAAATGACAAAGTGAGTATAATGTCATCCCCTCACAACTTACTATATAGTTTGTACATAAAATTTTGAAATTTCCAGTTTTTCCATTCAAACGCAATTATGCCCGAGGCTAAAATCCTCATACTGTATATCTAACTGATCACTATTCTGAAGATATGAAGGAATAACATCATGTTTCAGACTTCAATGACAGAAACATTGAATTGAAAATATTGTGCGGTTATGACATGGTTATCCATGGCTCACTTAATTTTGCATATTCATATCCACTGTACAAGAACTCATGGGCGGACAGCAATATACGGTTCAGTCTCTCACAACCAGACTGACTTTACGGTTCATAAAATCATATAGTCAATAAGCATAGGCTATAGGCAGGGATCGACATTGGCCGTGGCCCGGTGGACCGGGGTCACTATAAACTGGTGTCGGGCAGCCAAACTTTCAAAAAAGTTTAGGCCTATAGGGGAATAAGGTGGCCCGATCGGGCAAGTAAGATTAAAAATAGATTGAGAAAGCCAGATGTTATAACACTGTGTTGTTATTACGTCATGACGTATATAATACTCATACAGACAATATGGGAACTTGCTTCCTTTTGTATTTCTTTCCACCCCCTCCCGCCCAACCTCACATGCACTCTATACATGGCGCATTGTACCTGATGGTAGATGCAAGGAGCTATGTGTGTAATAGCTCCTTGGTAGATGTAACAATTAAGTAACGGTATGAGGAAATAGCCCCCAAATATCTAGAAGGAGATAATACCGCCTGTTCTTAGGTCCTATACCTAAAACGCATGCCATCGATCGAGTGCTGATTTTTGTTGCCTTTTACGCCATTCATGATTATAAGAGGCATGGTGTGTGTGTGGGGGGGGGGGGGGGGTTAAATACCCCAAATTGCATGATACATTTTTTGGTGTGCATTTGTTTGTGTGTGTGTGTGTGGGGGGGGGGGGGGTTAAATACCCAAATTGCATGATAGTTTTTTTGGTGTGCATTTCCTGCATCGCTATGTAGGTAGCCTATATGAAATAATGGAATAAGAACAACATAATCATACTAACACACACACGTATACTATACACATAAACGCACAAACAAATAAACAAACAAAAACAGCGAAACCAAAACAAAACAAAAACCACATGACAATTGGCATACACAGTGCCCTTAGACTGTTCGTCCCATTAACTTATGAAGCAATAACATATCAGGCGACACGGAATTAGTTTTACGAGGAAGTATAGGGCCTACATATTGCATCTCTAGTAGAGAGCAAAACAATAAAGGACCACGTTTTAGCTATCAAAGAAACTAGAAATGTCGCTACGGCGACTGGTGTATGCCTCCGCCATAATGCATGGTTCTCCTAATAGGTCTATAGTACAATGTCTTGACGATGTGTGATGACAGTTTCACACAATTGGCAAAATATTAAAATGATAGGTTTGCCACAAAATGTGCTGAATGTTCACTTTCCTAGAACTAGGTTCAATTGGATGAATTATTAAAACGTCAGAGTGCAGGTATTTGGGGGAACTGATGATTTTCACTTGACTTTTGACCCTTTTACAAGTTTATGCATTGAGTAATTTTCAAGGTATTGAGAAAAAGTATAATTTCAGTATCAAATGGTAAAATAGTATTATCGAAACCTGGCCCTTGACCTTTGCCCTCACAGTTCCAAAGAGAATCCCTGTTAGGTAGAACATGCATAAATATGTAAGTTTCATGATAATACCTTGAGTTACTTTTGAGATATGGAGGAAGAAGTGCAATTTAGCACTTTCACTTGACCTTTGACCTTTTGGCAAGAAACTTCCCACAGAATATATATTGGGTTATACATGCATACATCAAGTTTAAAAAAAACCCTTCAGGCATTGCATAAATATAAGGAAAGTAGTGATATTTTGAGGAGTTGACCTTGACCTTTGACCCCCATCGATACATGCATATATACTAAGTTCGAGTCCATGAAGATACCTTGAACCATTTGCGAGATATGGAGAAAAACATGAAATTTCAACCTTTTTTTCACAAAATAACCTGTGACCTTTGACCTTTGACCCCGTGACCCTAAAATCGAAGCAAAGTATATTATCCCCCAGGATATACCCTCATACCAAGTTTGATGCAAAACCACCTCATGCACGGTTCTTGAGATATCGACAAAAACAAAACGGGACGGACGTACGGACGGACGTACGGACGGACGTACGGACGTACGGACGGACGGACGACCCGAAAACATAATGCCTCCGGCCACTTCGTTGGCGGAAGCATAAAAATGAGAGTCTGGGACATGATGTGCACAATAATATACTGAGTAGTTGACCATAATGGGGAAAATCAAATATTAATGTAGATAGCAGATTAGATATAACACAATGATTTGAGCTACTTTTATGGCAAGAACAAGACAGTTTGCTTCATTGGCAAAGAAAAGATGTGGGGCCTTACCAGGGCCGGCGGAACGGGGGGGGGGGGGGGGGGGGGGGGCTCGGACCCCCACTTTTTTCTTTGGCATCATACAAAGGAATACATAAGGTGTCACCACTTTGCCCCTCCCCCCCCCCCCCCCACTTTTTTTTTTAACCCCGGAAGTGCGTACATTGTAAGTGGCACTAAAAAGAAATAGATAGAAACCTTGAAGTGTGAGAGCGGTAAGGCTTTGTTTGTACGCTGAAGACTTTTTTTATTTATTATTATTATTTTTTTTTTCTTTTGCCCGTTGGCTGAAGAAACCCGGAAGTGGCACCTGAAGTCTAAAGTGCCCCCCCACCCCCACTTTTGGAAGCGTGGCGCCGTTCATGCTTACATTGATAACATGCCAAATGAAGATCCATACAACTCAAAAAGGTTTATATTAACCTCGTCTACAGCCACTATGTCTATTTTCCAATTGGTCTACTGGCATATCGTCTATTACCGATTCGTCTAATACCCATTTGGTCTACAACTCGTTTTGTCCAGTACCCATATTATCTAATAGTCACTTTCCCCACTACCCGTACTGTCTAATACCCAACTCGTCTAAGGAGCATTTCGTCTACAAAACAATTGATCTAATAGCCAAATCGTCTACACTCACAATGTCTATTTGCCATGTCGTCTAATATCTATTTTGTCTACTACTAGTTAGTCTACTCCCACCTCGTCTACAACTCATTTAGTCTACATTCACTTTGTCTAGTTATCATATCGTCCAACCCTTAGTTTGTCCATACCCAATATGGTCTATACCCATTTGGTCTACTCCCAACTCGTCTACTCCCAACTGGTCTACTCCCAACTGGTCTACTCCCAACTGGTCTACTACCAACTGGTCTACTCCCAACTGGTCTACTCCCAACTGGTGTACTCCCAATTGGTCTACTCCCAATTGGTCTACTCCCAATTGGTCTACTCCCAATTGGTCTACTCCCAACTTGTCTACTCCCAATTGGTCTATACTCATCTATACCCAATTGGTGTACTCCCAACTGATATAGTTTTACTCTCAACAATTTACCAAAACTGATCATTTCCATCTGGTCATGCTAATAATGAATATACCACTTTGTCTAGTGTCCAGTCCGTCTCACTGTCATGAACTATTCATATTAAACCCTGCCCTTGATTAGCACAAAAATCAATATTAGACTATTCTAGTTGTTAATTATTCCGCACATGCTGAATATAAAGACATACTAATCAATAGTGAGACATGACTATGCAGTCTACATTCTGGCCGTAAAATAACTAAATAATGATAAACTAGCTCAGTTACAATCCTCCATCACAACGAATTGTCAGTCATACGAAACAGAATTACATTTCGACCGACCACCCCAGTCCCCCCGTGGAGTGTTGAAGTTTGGACATATAAATGCTGCATGATTGCTTCTGATATAAATTACACATCCACCACAAAAATAACACAGCAAGTTTTTCACACTGTGACATTATCTTTTTTTCCTAAAAAATTGTCATAATTAGAACATAAAGATTTAAACCAAATGGGGCACCAAGAGTGTTCGACCTATTTCACTGGGAAAAAAGAAACTGGGTGAAGTAGACTTAAATAACAAAAAAAAAAAAAAAAAACTATAACTAGTAGTAGACCAGTTGGGAGTAGACTAGTTGGCAGTAGACGAGTTGGCAGTAGACGAGTTGGCAGTAGATGAGTTGGCAGTAGACGAGTTGGGTGTAGACCAGTTGGGTGTAGACTAGTTGGGAGTAGACGAGTTGGCAGTAGACGAGTTGGGAGTAGCCCAATTGGGTGTAGACCAGTTGGGATTAGACCAATTGGGAGTAGACCAGTTGGCAGTAGACTAGTTGGGAGTAGACTGACTGGTTGTTAGACTAATTGACTATTAGACAATAATGAGTTGTAGACCAATTGGCTATTAGACAAAATGAGCTGTAGACTATTTTATTCATAGACCTTATGATTAATAGACGAAATGGTCAATAGACATAATGGGTGTTAGACGAAATGTGACTTAGACAAATTGGACATTAGATAAAATGGCTAGTAGACGAAATTGCAATTAGACCAATTGGCATATAGACAAAATGGTTGGTAGACAAGTTGGTAGTAGAGCTTAGTAGACGAAGTGAGTTTAGACGAGATGGCATTAGACTAGGTGGACAGTGGACAGGGTGGTTGTAGACGAGGTGCCAATTTACCCTCAAGAATATGAGAGTCAAAATGCTTTGGCATGCATCTCAACTCATCCTGATAGTTAGTGGTATAGGGGAAAACACAACAGAAGCGTTCCATCGTTAATTGCCTGTCAAATTTCGGGGACTCCCCCATGCGGGCACCAGCAGCCTCGGGAGGTGGGTACCACTACCAGTATCTGGCATGGGGCCTGGAGAGGCACTCCGGCCGGTGTTTGACGTGACGTTTCCAGAATCTTTGGAGCGAGCGTCGAATTTAGCTGCACACAAATCACACTCGGTACTCCGATCCAGTCAATCAGCCGGCGACTTGCGTTCGTCACCGCTTTATACCGTGACTAACTGGCAAGCCCCCTACCTGCAGAGTTTGTGACGTTCATATCTTACCCATTTTAGGTGAGTGTAGATTCTATTTATTTGTCGCTTCTATACGGGACTGACATTGCATTTTGTTCAAGTTTGTCATACTTTTGAGTTGATGATACCTGCAGTGTGCTGGCTAGGCTGGCTGCAGTCCCGCCAGTGCAGTGCCAGTGTATGTAGTCTACCGCGTCTATCCCATGGTCCCATTGCCCGCAATAAATGCTGGGGTTTCACTAACTGCGACCAGCCCCAACGTGCAGCGTTGGGGCTGCGCCGTTTTCGCATTCAGATCTTAATGTTGTACAAAACGGGTGCCGTTGCGGCGCTATATTTCCTTAATTTTTCAACAAAAACTACTAGGAATACTTACATGGGTCGATTAAACCTAAATGATTCAAATCGGCGACTTTTTGATGCGTTTCGTTGCTTATGATGCAGAAAATGTTGTCTTATAAGGCGAATTATCTTCAGCTCAGCGATGCTTACTAACGTTGCATGCTAGCCTTTGGCAAGGCCCTCTCGCTGTAACGGACGAGCGAACGGACGAGCGAAGCGAGTCGCGCTACCTTACTCGGCTGGGCTCTCTACACCACGCAGCGAGAGGGCCTTGACAAAAGGCTACGTATTACTCGCTACATGCGCAGATGCTTACTAATGGATATACACGTTCAAAATGGTAGCACGGCTCTCCCACTAGGGCAGGCCGCTTACTCCTAAAAAATGTGGAAAATTTTGCAGTTTCCGGATAAATTGGTGAAAAGAACCAAGGCAATGGGGTAATGTGTATTTCATTTTTTATTGTCACTGTGTTTATAATAGAAATTTACCCATAATTTATTCGTGAAGTCGCCGTATGTGGTAATAGGGAGTTGTTCGTGGTTCTCACTTTAGCGAAACTGCGAGGTAGCCGCCAGGACCCCGCCGCATAGCGGCGCGGTCTCCGGGGCTAGGGTTTCACTTGACCGAAAGATCGGTCTGTATCTGGTCGTCGATCGTCGGGGATAAATTTGATTATCTTCCGCGGAGACTGCGTCTGGCTTCACGGAATCCCCTCCTATACACTACCTCCGGAGGAAAGCAATAACGTCAAAAATGAATGAATAAATAAATTAATAAAATAGATAAAATAAAGTAAGACTCCTCCGCGCTCCGGACAGATAGACCATTCTGTCTAACATTAGGGTTTCACCATAACACTGATGTCCACTGTTAACTGTTGAAGTCAGTAAAACCAATGACAATGTTGATATCTGCTTGAATCTCTTTGGCATATTAAACCAGGGAGGCATGAGAGAACCTCCTTGGCAGAACTACACTGGCACTGCGTTAGCATAAGTTTGACAGTAAGTGAGTAGGAAGGTGTCTTTGTTTATGTTTGACAGATTACGAAGGTGTCCAATCCTGACAGAAGACCAATCTCGATCTTGGTAAATTAATCTGCGACCCACACTCATCGATCTTCACCATACATTGTAAATGGAGAGAGGAATAAGAAGAAAAAGAAGAAGTACAAATACACTGCAATCTTGGTTAGCCGAGGGTCGAAAGTATGGTCTATATAAATGGGATTTTTTTTTTTTTTTTTTTAAATGATTATGACAGTTTAAAAACATGTACGTGCAATTCAGCCTGTGGCTACCAGACATGATTTTTAATAAAGACCTGTTCAATATAGGTCTTACCTACAAACAATGTTAATATCAATGTCAAGCAATCTTCATTCAGAGATTTAATTTTGACAGAACTTGGAGAAAGTTAGTGGCTGAATTATTATGCAAATGCCATGCAAACATACAGTAAATTTCATTCATTTATTGTGTAGTGATAGATCTTTACTGAATTCAGGTAAAACTGTAAGACGAGAACATGAGCACAATCTTATGTTGAATTCAGATTCTGTAGTATCAGACATGATGTACCGCATACAAATGGTGAATGGTACTGGCCCCTTGTGATTTGTTGGATGATTAGCAGTAATAGTCAGCAACATGACACATTGTGCAGTACAAATGAGTGGAAGTATGCCTGCTGTAACACAGAACAGTGTTAGACCGCCTTTTCAATTAAATCTTGCTGAAGAAACTCCTCTTATGAAGTCTTCATTTGATGTTTGGTACAGTGTAATGGCTCTGGTAGATCTATTCATGGAGAGGGTGAAATAATAGGCATTGACATAGAAGAAAAAAAGGAAAAACAAAACAAACTTTGACTCAAAGAAAGGGAGCCGTTGAGATTTACACAACTTGAGAATACCAACTCCAATGGAGAAGCATATACAATATCTTGTAGGAGTGAAGCCAGAGGCCTTAATTTTCACAAGTTTGTGACAGCTAGCATTCCTGTTATGAGCATTGTATTGGTAATGTCCAATTTTATGGTCTGTTGTGATGAAGAGTAAAGTTTTACTAATATTCATTTTATTATGGAGTTTGAATTGAAATTTTTTGTTAGCTGCAACCACAGCAAGCTATAATGTATGGTCACACATACTTTACACCTAGCAATCTTCAGTGTGGAATTGAATCAATGTTGTTCAAATATGTTATTTTTAATTTTTCACTGTTTTGCCTCCAGATATTGTTCTCAGATGTGAATGCAAGTAAATTTGATCCTGATGTTTGTATTTTGCAAAATATGTTTAAGTTTCAGCATGACAATGCATTTTTTATCTTCTCTGAATTCAACTTTTGTCTTCATGTAGTTCAGATCTCCAACTGGCCAGTATGACTATCACATGCCATAGGCATGATGGACCGAGCTGTTTGAATTGTGTGTGATGGCAACCAGAGAGAGTCAAGAAAGATTTCAAAATGATGATGGTGGACCTTAAACAGCAGCTTAAAAGTCACCTTTTCCTCACAGTGGTCCTGGATCTATTTGTGACAAGTTTTGTCATGGGGTCTTCTCAAGGTGAGTTGAATCATACGTGTGTACATTCATATCCTCAAATTGGACCAGACATTTCTTAAACCCTAGTGTCAACAATCGTTTAGACACCCCACAACAATACTGTATGTATGCTCATGTTCATGCACTTGTGCAAAGGTGATGATGGGAAGATCAGCGACTTGTATGCCCTGTATTATGCCTCCAATCTCTCACCCAACCCTCCTCTCAACCAAGAGTAGAGGCTCACTTAATTTTTTAGCTTGAACAACAACAAAAAAGCAAAGTCTTTTATCTTTTTTTTTTTGTTCATCTTGCTGTAGACTTCGTGGCAGAGCTTTATCGTATTTCTACTGTACTTGCTAGCAATAGCCAAAGACTGTGAGCAGCGATGAAGATAAATGTCAAAATTTTCATTGCCTGCTAAATCTTTCTTTCAGTGTGGAACAAGGTTCAGATCCAGCGTCCACTGGGGAGCACTCAACCAGTGGCCAGGACTGGTGCAGCAGTGTGGCAAGATTTGTCGTCTGAAGTTGTTTGGATTTTCGGTGGTCAGAGCGCCCTCCAAGGCGGATCTTCGTCAGGAACTAAAACCCAGGGTGAAGCGCAGACCATGGATGATTTCTGGCAGCTTGACTTGCGCACTCACTCATGGACCAAAGTAAAGCATACTGCTGCAATGGCATGGCCTGAAGGGCGCCACCATGCAGTGGCGTGTGGTAATGTAGCCTCACCTGTTCTTGCAGCAGGTATTGCAAAGAGTGGACTTAAAAGGGCAGATATATGGAGGTTCAACGTGTCATCAAAATTGTGGCAGTTAGAAGCTGTAAACAGTAATGGAGTTTTGGAGAATGCAACCCATGTTTGGTGCTCAAACACAGGTTTGTTTAGTCTTCAGTGGAACACATTGAGACCTGGTGTAATGCAATACCACTGGGATAATAAGACTTGGAGGGAATTAGCCAGAGGACAGAGTGACAGAAGACTCTCCGGATATGAACCCGATCTGAGGAATGCATACAGTTACCCAAACTGGCCCTCAGAAGAGGGATTCTTATTAGTTTATGCACCTCTAATGGGCCATGTGATGCCAAACGCTATCAAAAGTGAACAGTGCAGTATGTGGTTCCTCAATAGACATCTCCAGTGGCAACGCTTGATCAGTGTTTGCATTTCCTACAGGAACTGTTCAAAGTTGCTTTATCTGAAGCACGCAAAGCCTGCTGCGCCATCTTGCCGGAGGCATTCCGCCACCTGGACGGACTCCAAGGGCAACGTGTGGCTGTATGGTGGCCTTTCCAGTGGTGCAGTTGTAGATGATATGTGGATGTTCAACATGACAACAAAGTTGTGGCATCAGCTGGGAGCAGCTTGCAAGGACCAGTCTACCCATGACACTTGTCCAGAGTCTCCACGCCCCTCAGTCAACCCTGTGACATGGGTGAGGAACAGTACGCTTTATCTGCTGGACGGAAACCAACATTCCGCGTCCAACAATATTACATTCTGGACGGATCTGTGGACCCTGGAGCTCCCAGATTTCTCCAATGACTTCACCTTGGCAGTGCCTCCCATTGGTATTTTCCTCATTACACTGAGTCTGACGGTCATCCTGTCCCTTGGGACGTGCATCATCATTGTCCTGGCCAAGTGCTCATCCCCTCTAGCACCGAGGATAAGACCTCCCTCACGCACGTATGGCCAGGTCAGCTACTCTCCTGTAAATGTTGATGAAGTGGCTTAAAAGATGGCATCCTTTCTCATGCCCCAATTGCACAGTTCAGGAAAATTTTTGGTGCTGAGAGGTTGTATTAGAACAAGACTTTTGTCATGAATCATTGCTTTCTAAAATATCACTTGCCTCAAAAATTGGACAAGAAATGCATTCCCCTTGCCCTTCTCTCCATGCCACTTTTCCAGCCAATCTTGTACACTATCAAACACATGTCAACTCAGAATGACTGAGCTTGTAATTCATACAAACAAAATGGTGAAGTTCCTATTTTAAGCGAAAGAGTGTGTAATGGTATGAAAGCATAGGATTTTCATTGTATTTCTATGCATCATGCGTGATTACAGTGCCATTCTGCCAAGTACTTAATTGGATTTAGACGTGTTCTTAATACTGGTTTGGCTCACATTCATCTCAATCAGTAAATGTACATGTAAATTGTGTGTTCCCAGTGCTTATGTTACATTCAATTATGTACGACAAGACGAATGGTACAGTTGTACATGTGTATATCTTTTATAGGGAGAGTCTGATAGTAAGGGGAGTCCCATTATAGCAAGGTCAAATACAATGAGAATGTAAACAAGGTAGATCATCAGGTTTCAACCACCCTGTATGTGTTCGACTACTGTACAGGCGACCCCAAGTATTAACCTATGGAAATTTCTTTTACTACACCATTGAGATGTTTTTGTTTGTTTTTTGTTGTTGTTGTTGTTTTTTTTTGGGGGGGGGGAACAACAACAACAATAAAACAAAACAAGGAAGAATAGAATAATTTGTGCCGATGAAACAAGTGAATTTTTGGTCCTGAACCAAACAGTGGGCAAAATCACATGCCTTGTCAAAACAAGCAAACTACTGTTGAAAAATCACTCCCTATTGTGTTTGCATTATCACAGCATGCTTGCAGTGAGTGACTACCTTTATTGATGAGTGCTAAGAACATGTATGTTTGGCATCATCCAAGCTCCAATTAGCATTTTGGATACACATTTATTATAAGATCTGGAACATTGGACAATTAACATTGAGAATATGAAATTTTTTTGTTTGTTTGTTTGTTTTGTTTTGTTGTTTTACATTGCAAGAATCTCTTTGCACTTTCCTGGTTCATTTCCTGTTCATCAATACCTTTTGGTATTGTGTCATACTATGTATGCAAGAACTATCATAGCAGAACAAGTTCCTACAGTACCCATATACTTTTTATTGGTGTGTTTTCAAGTGTTTGGATACAACCAGGGTCTGGATATAAGGAGGTAAATTAGCTGCACCTGACAACCTCGTTTCAACGGGATTTCCCTTTAAACTTATTACCCTTCATTTCCATGGTTATGTGTGGATGAATCAGTCAAATCTTTTCAGTATGGAGGGTTCTGCCTCAGCTGTGTACAGGCAGTATTCTTGTTCAAGTTTAATACAGAAAACAACTTTATGAAAGCTAAAATTGATATACAATGTACTGTATGTTCAAATGTTGTGAGATACACACATTTTAAAGGTAGGGAATCCCATTTGCATGCCTCAAATGAAGAATTGTATAAATACAGTGGTATGTTGAAGAGAGTATCATTTTAGAAACTCCCATAAAGTATTGAAAGTGGAAGGTAACATTTAGTACATTTTTATTGACCGTTAGATTTTGAATTGAATTTTTTTCGGGGCTCACCGTAAATTCCAGTACATTACTAGGCTACCTTTGCAGGCCCATGCACTGCATGTGTGTCCATCATGTATATTTTGTGAAGAAAGTTCATCAAAACTTACAAACATTTCTATATACATTCTTGCCACACACTCTATATGTTGTTACATCAGCTCTTATACTTTTAGATATGTGTAGAAAATACAGAAGACTGCAACAAAAAGGCTTAAGTGTGGCTGACACACAGAACTACTGAGTAGTTGAGTTTTGTGCATTATTCAAATTGTAGATAACTGTTGACTTCCAAATTTCTCAGCAGTGGCCTAAACAAGTCCCCTGAGGTTCATATTTAATGTTTTGCTACATTTTGGGAGGTCTGTAAAAGGTATCCCCTACCTTTAAGCACAGGAGACCGGATACATCATTTGTCACATACACATGTTACTGGGCAAGTAAACCCAAATTTTGTCACCATATCAGCATGTGAGAAAAAAAGAAGGTAAAATGATAGAGATATTATGTGCTAGTAATGTCCTCACAAATTAGCCAATCAACATCTCAATCTGTACATTGAGTAATATGATTTATGATTGCATTTTCTTTTTCATCTTGATAGGTTGACCACCCCTCCTAATTCCTTAAGATGACCATAGCACACATTGAAGAATGAAAACTGGTCACCCCTGTCCGGCAAGTATGTTTACATTATAGCAGGTACCTCACCTGCCAGCAAAATTTGGTTTTTCCCCAGAAATGGTCATTGGTGTACACTGTTTGTGAACCTTGGCACATGCATGCATATACACAAACAAATACACAAACACAGACACATACCTGGTACACACATCCATACATGTACACATACATACACACACACACACACACACATATACACTTTTACACACACATTACACATGCCAGTGTACATTTGTAAGCATACACACATACCACTCTTGCATCAGCTTTGAAAGAATTTTTGTGACTGATATACACTGTACATTGTATTGGCAGTTATTGGAACATTGCTTCTGTTACTGTTGTGTGTGTAAGTCCCATTGCAGTTTGGAGTACATAGTGGTGTATGTAATGTCTGCAAGCATTTGGAATTCTATGCTCACTGTTGTGTCATGTCATTTGTAGTCATAATGCACAGCTCCTCTGAAGTGACAAAATTTATGTAAGCCATGTTTGTACATGGTTCACAGGAAAATAGATACAGCTTAGTTTTGAGCATGTGCAAAATATGTAATCTTTTACATACCTCAAAATGAAATAAATCTTTGTACTGTTAGCTTTGAAAGTTTGCGCCAGAAGCAGAAAAGGAACCATAATGAGAAATGTCAAATTATATGAAAGGAGGTATGATGCCTTTTAAGGTGTAATCTTTCATCTGATGTTTTTAAACTCTGAGTCTTTCGTGAGATGTAGGCCTTTAACTCTAAATTTCTTCACACTTGATTGTATGTACAGCTGTTTACAGTGTAAATCAAGCACCCACCCTCTGATTGATGGCACAATATGAATGTTTATGATGTATGAATTGTTTTTTTGTGATGCAATTACATGTCGAAACAGTTCTGGGGCAATTCCACGGTAACTCGCGTTACAAATAATGGGTACATTTATGGGATAATGTGCCAATATCTTTGTAATTGGTAGGATCTACAAATTACTTTTTTCATCATGGGTTAAGTAGACATACACCAACTAAACAAATCCAAAAAGAAAAATGAAGGACAAACATGTTGGGATTCTTGAATCATTTAATTTTGGTAACTCGCGTTACACAAAAAGGACATGGTCAATTCTGTAAAGACCTCTTTCTGGAAAGTCTCCTCATACTAGACAATCTTGATAAAACTTTTCCTACCTTGAATTGATAGTGGGTTAGGACTCATGAATTAACACTATCAACGTTGAGTAACAATGACCTGGTAAAATGTAGGGAGCCATTATGTCGGTAACTCGCGTTACGGTAACTCGCGTTACATTATGTCCACTAACACATGGTGACACAAATTGATGACATACAACTGTTCTGATGGCACTGAATCTTGTGTTGAATATTTTGAGAGATGCTTATTTTTGTAGATAGTAAGATGAATAAATGTTAAACAAATATTTTACTAATGAACCCAATAGAAGAATGCGTTTAAGACTAATAAGAGCTTCACTCCTCATAGAGACCTTGAATATGTTTGAATATATACCCAGATGATCTAGGTGTATACAGTAAGTGCATTGTAATTTTCAGAGTGTAAAGATGAAAAATGTTGAAAGTCTTTTTAAAACAAAACATAAAAGTATCAAACCCTATCTACAAGTTTACAAAAAAAAGCTTACAATCTTTCAAAAATTCAAATCCTATTTTTGAGAGTGAAAACTGGTACATTTCCTTGCAACTGATTGACAATAGACCAGTTCATAATTCCACTTTGCGCATGAGCAGAAAAAGGTACATAATGTAATAACTACTAAAGGGAACTAACTTTGTACTAACAGACATTTTGGTTTGTAAATTCACTGAGATAAGCATCTGTGATGCGATGATTATTCATGCGATCCTTATCTAAATGATGCTTGCCAGCACATCCACCTGACAGCAAGAATGGTATTTCGCAATATAAAAGGAAATAAGCTGTTACTGCATTCAATACAAAACAATGAAATTGATGCCTGCTAAATTATAAACTGATGGGAGTATTCTGATCCCCTGATCTTAATGCAAGTTCATTCTTTTTTTGAACATGAATTCCATAAATTGTTATGTCGGGCAAGCTTATGCATTATGCCGCTTTGAAAACAAGTGAAGTGCCGAACCAACTGAGAAAAAAGAAAGGTCATTTGTACCAATGTGTACATGAGCTAAAGTTGATTATGAACTGGCTTATTACCCTACATCGACGTAAATAAGCACTGAATTGATCAGTGTTATAGTAGTCGCCATGATTAAAAAGTCATGGGCGTACATACTCGAGCAGTATTCGAACCTAAGACCTCCTGATCACCGGACGGGCATCATCTCCACTAGACCACCGAGCTTTCGCCCAACAGCAAGTGTTGGTTCTAATCCTTATAGCATGCAGCGGGTACTGCGTAATTATTCAAATTCATGAAATTCTTCCGTTGAGATGTTTTCATTGCAACTGGTTGACAAATTGCACCACATCGACGTAAATAATCACTGAATTAATCAGTATTTTAGTAGTAGCCATGACAAAAAATCACGAGCATACATACTCGAGCAGGATTCGAACCCACAACCTCCTGATCTCTAGACAGTCGTCATCTTCACTAGACCACCGAATAAGGATTAGAACCAACACTTGCTGCTTTATAGCATTTTGTAATAAAAATTCTGAAATACTGATGCAGGAAATTCAGAAGATAAATTTCATGTTCTCTTTCACTGCTGGATGTACATGTACACATGCAGTGAAAGCCTGGCTAAACTCTTCAGTGTGGCATGTGATCAGTGGCCTTGATGCTAGTATTACAATCACAGTTTATTAGGCTGCCCTCCTTTGTTTCAGTCCAGCATAGTGTGTATAACACTGCATTTGATTGTTTTCACCACAATCTAGATCAATTAAGTGTTAAAATTTGCTTATGTTGGTGGAAACTTGTGTTTATAGTCGGTAACTCGCGTTACATGCCGGTAACTCGCGTTACACAGTAACTCGCGTTACACTTTTCATTGACATTTTTTAATGTGATAACAGTGTTTATTCAAGTCAACATCCTGTGTACAGTATCAGGGTATGATGAATTTAGAAAATTATGATTCCCAATAAATTACCTCCACTGCTTCCTTCAGAATGAAAAATATTTCTTGTTTCGGTAACTCGCGTTACATGGCTCAAGGGCTGAACTTTCATGTGGTTATTAAAATTTTTTGAAGGTGGCATAAAAATTTCCTCATGGGAGACTGAAGTAGAACCAATTCGCTTCTTTAAAATAAATTAATTGAAGTGCTAGCAGAATTTTTCTATTAAAAAAAATGTATATTAAGTTAAGCATGCATTTTAGCAATTTGGATGACTGAAAAATTGTCTTCGACATTTGTAGCTGTTTCTCAGGAAATATTTGACCAATTGATCTAATTCTTTGAGTTTCTTTAACTTCAATATATGGGTAATACATAATGAGTAATTCTTTTGCAAAATGATAAACTTGAAATTTTAGTGCCATGTCCACATTCCCATGGAATTGCCCTCTGTCTTATATTGGCACAAGATTGCTTAGCCAGAAGTTTATCTAGTTTTAATCTGGTAAAATCTCTTTTTGTGGTTTGCTATTTGTTATCTCAAAGGCTTGACAAGCCACCTTGAAGGGATCATCAAGACCGTTTCTTTTTTTAACATCAAATGGATAATTTTAGCTGTCAGTTTTTTGGTTGACCATGATTGACTATTTTAAATGCATTTAGATGTGTGTTACTAAAGAATGTGACACTGATTTATTTTCATAAAATGTGTTCAAGAATGCACCCAATCAGTAGTGCTGTAATGAGTCATGCATGCATTTTTATCATTTCTTGGCACCACAAAAATTATGACTGCACTGCAGCACTGTAGGAGATTACTTTGCTCTATCCAGCTATACATGCTACACAAACAAAACACCTGCTTTGATTCATGCGTCTGCACAGCCAATCAAAGAGCGGCCCCATTGTGTTGCAATATTACAAAATCTATTTTATTTGAAGGTTTCCATGATGCTAAAACATTTCATGGTGGGTGGTTTTATGGTTCATCTTGTATTCTTTCTTAGATGTGAGTGTTTTTGCCAGCTGATATAATTTTATAAAATATACTATTCACTGGTTGGGTTTAAGTTCTTGATGTTTCTGGAGATGTAGCATGCTCTCGAATATTCACAATATCATGCAAATTACTGTATACGCTGTTATTTTTGCGTACAGATATTTTTGCAAATTAGGAGGGCACAGACATTTTCGCAAGATTTTGTTTTAGTGAATTTGCAGAGAGACCTTCATAAGCGCACTATTACCTTATAGAATAGCACCTGATGAAATTTTCATGTGTTCTTATGAAAATTTTCATTATGGAAATGGAAATTTTCTTATGGAAATTTTCATGTGGAGACATGGTATATATTCAATATTCTTGTTTATATCTCTATAAGATTTATAATGTTTGTTTTATGTTAAGTGCTGTCTGGGGCAAATTATTTGTCTAGGGCCCCATTTTCTCTCTCTCTCCTTTCGTTCTTTAAAACAACAACAACATGTTCTTAAATTTGCGGTTCAACTGTGCTTCACGAAGTTCACAAAAATCAAACCGTTGTGAAAATAACAGCTTACTAGTATACAGTATTGTATTGCACAGGTGAATGCTTTGGTAGAGAGATGCAGTGCACTCGCAGGTTTTTACAGTGATGCAGCCAAATGCACATTGTACTACAATGTGATAACCCAAGTGTGTGCCACATCTCCACTAACATCACAAATTTAACAGGATGCATAATTTGTTTTATGAAATGAGTCTCTGATCTACTTTCCCCTTACTTCAAAGTGTGAATACTAGTCAGCTACATGTAGAACTTGCTCAGAAGCTAAGATGATTGAAGAATGTTCCAACCACACTGAACATCAACTTAATGTGTACATGTTCTGATGAACAAATGTTCCAAACACACTGAATACCAATGTTTTGATGAAGAGATGTCCCAGACACACTGAACACCAACTTACATTTATCGTACATGTCCCAAGGGAAGCATTGCAGTATTGTTTTAGATACACACCTGACGTTAGGTGAGTGAAAAATAGTGCATAGATACTGCATAACAAAAAACTGATCAAGTGCATGATTGTTATCAATTGTGAGTTTGCACTGTAAAAGTATGAATACACTTAACGTGATGTCAAAGTGAGTGCATTTTGTATGTTGTTTTGCTGTGCATTTTTTGCACTGATGCATGTTTAATACCAAAAGTATAAAGAGACCACATAAGTATAAAGAGACCACATAGCACTCATTTCAGAGGTTCTAATTGGCTGCATTCTTGAACCCAGTTTATAGTTACATGTATGTGCAATGATTTTGCAAGGTGAAAAGTAGGACCAAATATGGCAATCAGACAAATTATCAAGTATGTTATTTTACATTGTACTTTGTAATTCTATTAACTGTGCTATAATTGCTGTAGGATTTATATTATTTTGTAAACTTTTAGGGATATGCAAAATGTGTTCTTGCCTTTTCATACATGATCTGTGCAGCATCTTGCAAATTAGCCAGTGAATAGAACATGCCAATGAAAGCTGTAGTTTCATCCTACTTACTGTAAAATACTACTCTATGACCGACTTGATTACTGTATACGCTGTTATTTTCGCATACAGATATTTTCGCGAATGAGAAGGTCACTGACATTTTCACGAGATGTTGTTTTCGCGAATTAACACTGAGGTCATCATAAGCGCAATATTGCCTTAGTGCATGGTGACATTTTCTTGTGTTGTTAAATTTGAGGTCCAACCGTGATTCACGAAATTAGCGAAAATTATACCCTTGCAAAAATAACAGCTTATACAGTAATTACAAAAGTATGCATTTTATTAAATGTGAAATGAACCTACTAGTTTCAGCTAAACTGGACACGAACTATTGTCATAAAATGTTGAAATAACTTTCACAAGCATTCAGAAAAACAGTGATACAGGGAAACTGTTCTAATGAAGTAGCCAGAACGTTGATTTTACCTTTGTAAACATATTTAGTGAGAGACCAGCTACAATGTAAAATACAGTAATGGAAAATGGGGACTGCTTAATTCACCTCGTTAAAAGTGGTAACTCTTTGTAAGCGAGGTCGTTAGAATGGAGTTTTTCTGTATGTGACTCAGTTTGCACATGCAAATGAAGAAATGTCATAACAACAAATTTCTGCCAAGTTTACACTGTTTATAATTTCCTTGCTCTACAGCATATATGTCATGTATACTGTATTTGATTGTAATACTTCTGATATCTTTTTTTTTTTTAAAATCAATTTTACTCTTTGTATTTAAAGGAGAACTCCAGATGATTTTCTGACTTTTACATTTGAACAACTATAAATTGGCTTTACTGGTTAACAGAATTTCATAATTTATAGTGGTTGGAATGAGAAACAAAAATGTTTTCAAAATATATAACAAATCAAAATGAACATGGCTGATGACATGGCAGCCTCACATTAAAAGAATGCATAATTAGGTGCTCAAGGAAGGAGAGTGTAAGAAGAAAGAATGCATAGATTTTACACAGGTGAACATGTTAAGCAAGCTGTATTGTAGTGGAATTACAGTGCTACATTTCAGAAATATGTGAGCCTTGTATGTCATCATCCTTGTTCAGTGACTATGTTTTGGGTTTTTCAGAGTACGTATCAGTTCATATGTTCAAGGGCCACAATAAATTCCACAAATCTATACATGGAGAGCCTGCCGATTTATGTACTATTGCGCAATGATGTGAAATTATGAAAATCGTCTGGAGGTTTGCTTTATGTCATCTTGGGTATGGGATGGAATTTTACTTTAACATATTGGAAACTATGCATGCAGAATGCACAGAGAAAGGGAAACTTGTTATGCAGTGATTTTGTTACTTTGTGTCCTTACTAGTACATGTACTGATTCTAAAGAACTTGTCAGCTATTGCATTTAATTCAGCATATCAACACCACCTATCTTTCCTATTTGGCATCACTTTTAGTTTCTAGTACATGTAGGGTATTTCTTTCAAAAGGCTATTTCTGAAGGTTTCAGGTTTTCATCCTGAAAAGAGAGCAGCATTTGCTCTGCCAAAGGTGTCCAGAACCGGTGTAACAGAACTCTGCTTACTGCACTCGTAAAGCTAGTTCTGAAGTGATATTGTAAAAGTCACTGTAGTGCAATATGCTATCCTATGCAACTATGTAAAAATACTATCTTCTGTGGTTTGCCATCACTCCTGCAACAGTTCATCAATGGTCAGTGGATAAGATCATGAAGAAAAAAATAATGCTTTGGGTGTCTTGTCAGAAAATGTACTACTCTGTTGACTTTTGCATTGGTGCCAGAAGTGAATATTGTTCGAATGTGAATGTGGTTTTAAAATGAAATGATATACATAATTTATTTTTATTGATATTACATGCATGATGTGATGTTTCACTGTATGTGACTTTGCAATGTCATGCATTTTAAACTTTATTCTTAAGATATAACTTATGAATATAATTTATACAGTCAAATGTGAAGTTATGTATTGTCTGTTGTCACTTCTGAAATATGACAGCATTATGTTGGGACTAGCAACTGCTGCCAGCCAGTAAAGATTTATGATATTAAAACATTCAGTTCGTTCTGAAGTGACTACAACCAAAGAAGATGTTCTATTTGTTTTTCCTGTGCAATGCATTTTGCCTCTTTTCTCTCTCTCTCTCTCTCTCTCTCTCTTGTCTCTACTTTACATGTATACCCACTGCCAAGCTTTCTGTGAAGTTATGAATGGTCAAGACTGCATTCTCAAGTACCCACATTACTTGGCAAATGTAGTCTCTGCACATGGTGTACCTCAAAGTGGCATAATAAACGGAGGGTGTATATGAATGTAACGAGCAGTTATCATACAAAAGAAAAAGAAGAAGGCGGTGGCACTGAAATCACCATTTGGAGTCTTGTCAGTCGTAATACTCAAAACAACTGCAATTAGTTTGAAGGGGACTGCACTGATGAGCCATTATATAAGCTCTAGTGGTTCCAACACAGAAAGTAATTAATCCAGCAAAGTCTATTCCCCGACACAATAAAAAAAAAAATGCACCATTGTTTCAGATGTAATCACAAAGCATGAGAGGAAGACCAGTTTATAAGCAGAGGGCCTACTATTTTCGGGACAGTTGTCTCACTTTGCAATCACTTTGTTTATGGTCTTTTTCAAAAAATAAAGTCTAGCCTTTCCCTTGCATGATGATGAAGAAGCATCATGATTCTTGTTTGATGAATACTTTCTCTAATACACATTTTTTGTCCTCATACCTCAGAGCGTTTTTTGTCTCTCACTAGATTGGCCTGTGATTGTGCTTATTTTGATCTCTGACGATTTATTCCTCACCCTGCGTGATTTTGCTGTTCTATGAAGTAAGTGACTACATACGTGTGTGTGTGTGTGTGTGGGTGTGTGTGTGTGTGTGTGTGCGTACACGTTTGAGAGGCTATGTTGCCAGTTGCAGAATCGGAGGAATGATAATTGTCACGTGATTCTACATTATGATTCTGGTTGACGCGACTGACAATGATTCCTATATCTAATACATGAAGTGTGAATGTTATCAGCGATCGATTTCTTTCATAAGACGCTGCGTCGAGGTTCAGCCCTGCCAGTTTCACCACTACCCACCGCTCATGCAGGCTCCTCTTCCTGTCGCTAGTGACCGTTGCCTTTCTGTTTGGAGTGCAGTATGGAGGTGATTGGAGAGCGTATTATTGGAAGGAGAAATCTCGTTGTGACGATCTGTCTCGTCACCACCTGCCTGAGACCAAATGGAGTTTCCGGTATCTTTCTCGAGCAGGGACCCGTCAACACGACAGCGGTCGTCGGTGATACCGTTCGACTGGTCTGTAATGTCAGTGAGAGGAACAGTTTACCACTGTTGTGGTTCCACCAAAGCAGTCATACACACATAAGCCAAAACGACCATCTCTTCAAGCAGGACAAACTCCCTCAAAATTACGAGGTTCTAGAGATTAATATAGCAACGATTGAATCATATGTTTTGGTCATAACAAACGTGAGGATCGGCAACTCGGGTTATTACCAATGTGGATATAGACAATGTGGTTTTGTACCTCTGAATGACTCAGCCTTTCTCAATGTGCAGTATCCTACTGTAGTGATACCTGCAGTACAGTGCAGCATTAAAGAGCTTCCGACGGTAGGCAACCAGGCGCCCGAAGTGGACATCGTATGCTCGTGGAAAGCTACCACGGTCACGGCTGCTCTTATTCGTGGAAATGACGTGATTTCGTCTGATATTGTGTTGGCCGATCGCATTATCAGCCGTGTTCGTGCTGGTATCCAAAATACCAATGATGGCTACATCTGCCGTTTAAAGGATGGTAACATCAGCTCGGAAATCAATTCTTCTTGTGTTATCGAGACAAATCAATTAGCACTCATTCGCAGTGATCCCTTGATAAATTATGTTTATGAAGGTAACACTGCGAATTTCAGCTGCAGCATTGACGCAGAATCTGTCAATAAAGGCATTGTTATTTCTCTCATGAATGGCACCACGAAACTCAATGCTGGGAATAGGAATCAAACCATATATGCGTCACTTTTACCTACTCTCCAAGATGATAATACCTTGATACAATGCCTGGGGTCAAACTTACTCGGGGAGATGGTGAGAAGTGTGTCTCTACTGCACGTACTTCCGGTCGTATCAACGATTGTTAATATCAAGGACACTACCACCGATGTCTCTGGAAATGATGTGACCATCAATCCTAATCCGATTTCACCAATAGATGGCTGTCCAGCCAGCGTGACAATTTCAATAGCAGTATGCAGTTTGATTTCGCTCTTCTGCGTCTTGGCTATGATTCTTGTGCTTGCTACCAGTTATAAACGGAAGCTTCGCCACTTTAAAGAGTCGATGGCGGGTCATCGAGCCATCGAGTCGACCATCGTGATGTCGGATAAAGATGTTGCCGTGCTCTCGACTGATGAAGTTTTCGCTTCTGCCGAGTCGAGTCCCCCTACGCCCGAGACGTGCGATTCGTCGAGAAGGATTCCATGCGAAAGTTCTGTCGCAGACGTGGTCGTACGATATTCGCTTTCGACTGGTGACGCGGGTTATCGGCAAGATCCATGTTATGAGAGCATGTCATAACCCAGATGAGACATGTCTTGACGAAAACCTGGCCACCAACTATTCACGTGAATCGAATGAAGATGTTGATAGCTGAAGAAATGTTGCTAAATCCGCGTCCTGGCTTCTGTCTCTGCGAGACAGTGTCAGATGATCAATTCACGGACTGTCGGGCAGTAGATGAGCAGTCGTATGAGACCGTTGATGGCGATTTTGAGAACTTCCCAAACACAAAATGTACCCAGACTAAGATAATGGAAAATACTGACAGTGTTTGTCACTTGATTAAACGATGGTCAGTCATCTCTACAAGATATATCGATATAAGCAAATTCTGCAGATTGTCATTATTTGCAGGGGAATAAACTCGATGATTATGAATTCACGTGTGCGTGTGATATTACTACGAATTTATGCACAGAATCTAAAATTTAGATTGATATCAAAACGTGATGTTATCACGAGCTACTTTAGTTCATATATCAAGTACTAAATCACTTGAGAGGAGTGATGGATGGGACTTTAGAGTTACTTGACTTGGAGAGGGTTAGGTCCTGCCACTTTATCCTTTGAATCTTAGCCGACCATCTAGACGAACTTAACATTGAGTTACGATGAAGCTTGTTTAATTGCCACGATGAAACTTGCTCAATCCCCGTACTTTACAAAGGCTACCCTTAGAGAATATTTGCGAACGTTTGAACGAGAAGAATTATTTTGTTTCCATTTGAATCATAAGTGCCAATCGAAACTTTGAAAAACTTCGCTTATTTCTTGAAAATGTCGATTTGCCTACAGCACCTATCATAGGCCTCTCTGAAACGTGATCTGCTGAAACTCCAGCGTCAGGCTGATTATGATATTGTTATTAACAACAGATCAAATAGACCAGGTGGTGGAGTAGCTTTATGTGTTCCCCGAAATGATTACGCTATAAAGGAAGAACTGAAATATATGAATGAAGTAATAGAGTCATTATTTATTCAAATGTCAGTCCGAAAGGACAAAAACATTCCAGGAGTTATATACAGACCTCCTCAATCTAATTATGATGATTTTATGGAAATTATGAACGATATTTGTCGAAACGGTACATTCCACAACAAGGATTGCATCATCATGGGTGATTTCAATATAAATCTATTGTCAAGCAGTAATGCTGCCTGTGATAACTTCCTTGATAACATTTTACAAGCTATATTTCTGCCTCTTATTTCTAAACCCACAAGAATTGCTGTTCATTCTGCTACTCTTATCGATAACATTTTTGCTAACCTTAAACCTTTTCCAAAATCTGGCATAGTGGTGAGCGATATATCAGACCATTTTATGATATTTTGTCACTTTGATATTGGACCAAGGAGTCAAAGTACAACTCGAAAGTATGTATTTCGTCGCAAATGCACCCCTGAAAATATCGCTCTAATTCAAGAAAAACTTTAATCTGTGGACTGGTCAATTGTGTATGACGCAAATGAAAATATTGACCAAGCATATGATAATTTTCTTTGTATTTTGAATAATTGCCTAGATACATGTATTCCTTTAATTAAGGAAATGTCGTACACAGGATTACAAACGAATCCCCTAGCAACCGTGGGTTTCCAAAACAATATTACGCTCAATAAATCGCAAGAATACTCTTTATGTTAATTATATCAAGAACCGTGACGAAACTTCTCGCATGAAATATATTTCATACAAAAATATTCTTACCAATACACTCAGATTAGCTAAAAAGAAATATTTTGCGGACCAATTGAGTCAATTTAAATGCGATATCAAGAACACTCGGAAAGTAATAAATACCGTTTTGAATAGAGGGAAGGCTGTAAATCCCATTTCTAAAGTACAAGTTGATCATACTTTCTTTGAGGACAAGTCTGAAATTGCCGAGATTTTTCATTCATACTTTTCAAAATAGGTTCAAACTTAGCACAAACTATTACTCCGAGTGATAAATCATTTAACGAATTTCTTTCCTCACCAAACGACCAATAATTTTTTTTTTTTCAAACCAACTGACAGGCAAGAATTAATCAAAATTGTACTTCAGCTCAAAGCAAACAAAGCCCCTGGCTGTGATGACATTGGCAATGTCCTTATCAAACACATTATACATTGTATAGCAGATCCTCTATTGTTTTTATACAACTTTTCGCTACAATCTGGTCAATTATACCATCTAAAATGAAACTCGCGAAGGTGACTCCAATATTAAAAAAAGGAGACAAATTATGTATCAGCAACTATCGCCCGATATCTTTGTTAACTTCGTTATCAAAAATCTTAGAGAAAATTGTTCATTCAAGGACATCTACCTTCCTTGAATCTCACAACATCATATCTGACTCCCAATTTGGCTTTAGAGAAAGACATAACACAACTCATGCCATTCTAAGTTTAATCAATACCATATCAGCTTCAATCGAAAAATCTTGTCATACTATCGGTTTGTTCTTAGATTTTTCTAAAGCGTTCGATACTATAAATCAAGAGTGACATTCTGTTATACAAGCTTGCGCACTATTATATGGTATTAGAGGTAAGGCCCTGGAATGGTTCGAAAGTTATCTTTCTGGAAGAAAGCAATTCGTTACCATTGATGGATATAATTCGTCTACGGTTCCAATCACGTGTGGAGTTCCCCAAGGAAGCCTTCTTGGTCCACTGTTATTCTCTATTTATGTAAATGACATTCGATGTTCTTCGAGTGTTCTCTCTTTTATCCTCCTTGCTGATGATTCAAATCAATTCTATACTCATAGTGATCCTAATAAGTTAGTAGAAGTTTTAAATGTAGAACTTACACATGTAACAAATTGGATAAAAGCGAATAAATCATCTTTAAATAAACAAAAAACCCATTACATGTTATTTAGTAACTCGGTTAAACAACTTTCCTGATCAAGTGATATTTGATAATCCTGTCATTAAAGAAGTCAAGACCACAACATTTTTAGGTATTACAATTGACAATAAGCTTACTTGGAATTGTCATATTGATAACATTTGCAAGATAGTTTCAAGAAATATTGGCATTATCAATCACGTTAAACGGATTCTCCCCAAGTCAGTGCTTCTTATGTTATATTCAACTCTTATTCTACCTTGCCTTAATTATGGCGTAATGGCATGGGGAAATGCAGTACAAACAAAAATGGACAGAGTACTTCTCTTGCAAAAAAGAGCGATGCGATTACAATACCGCTTATAGATCACACACTGATGTCTTGTTTAAAGAAAACCGCATTCTTAAGATTACTGATTTATATCGACTTCAGCTGGGTTGTTTTATGTACAATGTAGAAATTAACGCTACCCCTGCTGCATTCAAGGAAATGTTCCGAAAAAATAAGGTTATACATAATTACTCAACAAGGCATGCAAATGATTATCATCTTCCTAAAAATAGAACTAGTTTTGGCAACAGAAATGTTTACTGGTCCTAAGCTTTGGAATTCCTTCGATCGTTCACTGAAACAAGCTCAGAGCTTAAATAGCTTTAAGTATAAGCTCAAAAACATATTTCTTGATAAGTACTAATAATCGGTTTCATGGTAATTAAATATCTGTATATTTCAACCAATGTTTTCTAGAAGTGCTTTCATTAAGTACACTGGGAAGGTTATCTTCTGTTTCATTCATTATTTTAATGGTATACAATGCACACTGTAAACACTTTATAAACCTGTACTGCATGTGTAACATTACATGACTTATTGTATATCCATATCGGGACTTATATTGTGCCCTTGTAAATAATGTATATATGGTGTTTTCGTTATACCACTTCGCCTTATCTTTGATATATTAATTTTTGTCGATATTCTGTAGGGGGACTACATTTAACAAGCACTGCTTCTAAGTAGTCCCCTCCATATTTGTACACACATGCTGTAATTTTATCTAAAAATATCACGATATTTTGTATATATTATACTCTGTATAGTTATGATATAATGTCCACTATGTGTTATACCCTGTATATTTATGATATAATGTCCACTATGTGGAATATGAATAAATAAACTTCAATTTTATTTGACCCCATGCCGATCATCGCCGCGCCCGTCCGAGCGATCTTGGTGGGATTAGGTCCACAGTTTTCCTGCGCGAAGGGTCGCAAATTTCTAAGATCTGTAGAAGCGCGTTGTCAGTTGTGGGACAACTTTTGAATGTTTTTTTTTCTCTCTCTCTCTCAATATGGCGGCCAGTGACTCTTCTTCGGAACCTCGAATTAATTGGTAAATGGATGAATAAGACATTAATAAATGAATAGCAGAGGTGAGCGCAATTACATTACTCATGCACGTGTAAACACATGAATGTCCATAATGTACAAATGTCTTGAATGGGAAGGAGTGGTTTGTAAATACAAGTAAGAGAAAATGTTATTGTTCCCACCTCTGATGACTGGAATAACACACAAAAAAGAAGAAAAAGGTATCAACCTCATTTAATTACATTCGACGAACACAACATGTAATTATGTCACGCTAGCACCCCCTCCTTTTTCCCCCTTTGGCTATCCATTGAGATCATATTATTTTAGGATACTACTGTATATATTTACAACTGAGTTCTTTGTCTTCTACTGCCATGAAAAGCAACATTTCTGTTGTACAGAACAATAATTTTTATGTCCATCCCAGATGTCTTTGCTTTGCACTTCTTTAATGATCAATTCTACATTTAAGTTACGTTTTATTTGCTGGTCACACCAGGCAGTATAATTTGTAAAGGACCACATTTAAGTGAATTATTTGAATTTGTAGGCCATTAAACAATATCAGCGATTGGATGGAAGCTAACAAATAATTTTATTGTAAATACATAAAACTATATGACTATATGAAATTTCGAAACTACAATACATCACACTTTGAAATTATGTTATAAATATAAGAAAACAAACATTTTTTAGGAGTAAATATAGATGAAAGATCATTGAGAATCAACATACAATTGATCAAATAACCAATTTCATACCTAAATGTATAGGTTTTGATTGAATTACAGCACATCCCTAAAATGTTCTTAGGGTGTTGTACTATACTAATTATCACCACACTCCCTGATCTAAGCGCATGGTAATTATTGCAAATTAAGTAATGTTAAGCTTAATTTCTAATAAAGCTATTGATCGAAATCGCAAGTTACAAAAACGAGGAATACACTCATAACCAACTCATCTTGTCTTTTCCCAGTTTATCTCTGCTTCTAGAATCGATAATAATCCGAAATTTAGTTTCATTACAGTCTGCAATGTTTCTATACAAACTTGATGACCTTCTTCCTGATGTATATATTCACTGATATTTTGCCCTAAATCCATTGAGAGTACACCAGAAATGCTCAGACTATACGTACACCATCTCCCAGTAAATTGCCCATCTCCTATACGCAGTCGTCAATATTTTACGAAGGTACAGTTTTATGGAATAATTTGACAAAGTCTCTTAAGACCAGTGACACCATATGAAAGACAATTCTGAAGATTGTATAAACAAGACATTTTTAAGCTACAACTTGATGAATAGCCTTGATGTTCAAAAGTGGAAATAAAGGAAATGAAATGAAAATTTAGGAATTACTAAGTTACCTTGGGTTGAAACCTGACATAGCATGCATGGCTCACATCATACTCTAGTATAACTATCGATCATGATAACCTGATCGCTATTTCTTCTACTCAAACGGTATACTTTATAGATATATTCTTTTACGCTCTTCTATTTCACTTTTACCCAGTAGATTCGTTGATCTGGGATGGGGGAAGGGAGGGGCAGGTGAAAGAGAAGATAGGGGTCTCCATGCCATTGCATTCGACTGACCTATACACAACAGACAAAAGTGTCTGATTCCAATAATCTGATCTTGAAAACAGGCCAAATAGCCATATAAATCGTTTCTTTGTTGGATGAACCGAGCGCCAAATATAGGCCTAAGCGCCAAACCACGCAGACAATTCGGAAGTACGTACGCCGTACATCGAGAACAAAAGCTATTTCAGTAAAGCCGCCCTTCTTTTGGTGTGTACATGCTGTTCGACTTACTTATTGGCGTACATTTATGTCCGTCAAGGAGCATTATTTTTTTCATAGAAATACTCTGGTAATTCCTTGGGATTGAAATGCCATTATGGGGTCTAAATCAAAACCTGAGACAGCTGCAGCTTCAAAGCACTTCAGAATGTTAAAAAAAAAGACTGTTAATTACATGACGAGACCGGATGGGGAGGTGAAAGACTGCATGTATCCCATATTGTATTATATCAATTGGAAAGTGCTGAAAGTTTTGACAAACAGTCACGAAGTTTTGAAAGTCTTTTTTGTTTCCATAGTATCCATCTGAAGATGAGACCATTTGAGAAGAAAAGTTAATGAAGTGCATGCACTCCATAAACATCAAAATAATGGAAAGTGCTCAAAAGTTTGAATGGGCAGTCACGCAATTTTAAAAGTCTTTTTGTTTTTAACAGTATACATCTGAAAGATAAGACCATATGGACAGGGAACTTAAAAACTGCACCCCACACACCAAGTAGAAAGTGGTCAAAAGTTTGAATGAGGAGTCATACAATGTGGAAAGTCTTTATGTTTTTAACAGTATATACTTCTGATAGATGAGACCATTTGGGTAGGGAAGTCATATACTGCATCCCATATTGATATCAAGTAGAAAGTGGTCAAAGGGGCCTAGTGATCGAAAGTTGGATGTGCAGTCACGCAATTTTAAAAGTCTTTTTGTTTTTAACAGTATACATCTGAAAGATAGGACCATATGGACAGGGAACTTAAAAACTGCACCCCACACACTAAGTGGAAAGTGGTCAAAAGTTTGGATGAGGAGTCACACAATGTTGAAAAGTCTTTTTGTTTTTAACAGTAAACATCTGAAAGATGAAACCACTTGGGTAGGGAAGTTATAAACTGCATCCCATATTGATGTCAAGTAGAAGTGGTCAAAAGTGACCGAAAGTTGGATGCGCAGTCAAGCAATATTAAAAGGTTTTAAACAGTATCTGTGAGATGAAACCCTTGCTATAATGTGCTGAAAGAACTTGAGTGTGTAATGATTAATGCAGAGGTTGTATATTGTGTTACTTGGAAACCATCATTCTGTAGGATGTTCCAAAAGAATGATCGGTGGTTGCAGCGTTTGCGTAGACTACAAGCAATCCTGTTAGATCGGCAAATATAAATTCAGAAGTGCAAATATTGTAATACCTATTCTCTTGCGACACTTACTGATATATTATCACCTCATGCATGGCTTTTATTCAACTGCTCTTCACACTACAATATGTACATATGTATATATATATATTTATTTATTTATTATTATTATTTTTTTTTTTATTTAATCCATGATTTTGAAAAGTCCGTACGGTGGACTCCCATTATAACGAAGACCCAGTCCTAGGGACCAGTAGTTTGTTTGTTTGTTTGTTTTGTTTTGTTTTTTCGTTATATCAAAATTTTGTAATAAGCGAAGAAATAAACAATAAAAGAAAACGTAGAGCAGATAATGTTGCGCACTGAATTTTTACTTCGTTAAAACCGTATTTCGTTATACTGTAACCGTGTTCGTTATAACGGGAGTGGACTGTAGTCCTGTGGGCATTGCTAACTGTGAGCTGGCTTACTGATTGTATGGGGAGGATTCGATTGCTCTGTTCATGATTCATTCAGCACTGAAAAAAAAATGTATATAGATTATACACTGTAATTGGTGTGTGCAGACCCTACCCATTCTCACATGCACTTGCATACACATTTTTTTTTTTTTTAAATCTATTCACTTGAATGGAAGTTACTATATGAAGTGAATAAATATTATTTTTCATTTTGTTCACTTCCATTCCTACACTACTGTGGAAGACACACACAAACACACACAAACACACACACACACACAAGAAAACCCCCGGACACATCCACCCTCACACACATATGCAGACATTCAAGCATAATACACTGTAGTGGACACCCTGTGCAGTCTATATTTCCGAACAATTATGCCAAACTGCAGTGATTCACACATCACAAATGACTCAACAAGTTCTTTTTCCTCTGCTAGACTACAGAAGCATCGTTGTCACAATTAATTTTTCACTTACTGCACGCATGACTAATAATCATCACTGACTGACAGCTCATTTAAAGGGAGTATATTTTTGATTGAGATTCAGATTTTAACTTTTTTTATGAGATAAGTAGAAACCACTTACATGAAATATTAAAGAGCATACAATTCAAAGGGAGTATATTTTATTGAGATTGAGATTGAGATTTTAACTTTTTTACAAGATAAGTAGAAACCACTTACATGAAATTTTAAAGAGCATATAATTCTAAGAGGTCAGGAATTCAGTGTATTTTATGAAAATTGGTGTTGAAATGACCGAGATGTCAAAAAAAAAAAAAAAAAAACCAAAACAGTAAAACAAAGTGGTTTTTGTAACAGGTGGGTTCCACCTTTTATAAGAATCTTTGTTTTTTGATATCTCGGCCATTTCAAAACTGATTTTCATCAAGTAAACTTTCAATTCCTTTTAGAATTGTATGCTCTTTAATATTTATAAAGGTGGTTTCTAATTATCTTGCAAAAAGTTATAACATGAATTCCCTTCTCAACCAAGCAATAGTATCCTTTTAACCTGAAAAGAAAAGTGCCTAAAACATTCACACACATTAAAAAATTCCAGTTCTAAGAAAGTAAAAATCCAGGCCGCAGCATCATCTGCTCTCTGCTTCTTTTTTTTTTTTTCTGGTTATACAGAAACTTCAGTAAAAAGAAAGAAATCTGCCAGTCCCAAGGACTTGTTTTAATGGGAGTGCACTGTACACACACACACACACACACACACACCACTCGTCCTCAAATAATAATAATGACAATATTATAATAATAATAATAGTAATAATAATAATAATAATAATAATAATAATAATAATAATAATAATAATAATATTATTAGTATTATCAGTATTATTTTTTTTTAATCATTATTATTATTGTCATTATTATTAATAAAATGAAACTTACACCTCAATACACAACAAAACAGTCAAAAGAATAGAAAAACTGTTGTGCGAACATCTACATTTTTTTTAATTCAATACAAGACAACATCTCACTGATGGAGATGCCATTACATTCAATACACTCAAATCCTGAGACACATATCCAATCCAATTACTGTACACAGATGACAGAATGACAGAAAAAGATCCAAACTGCTATTTCCATGCATCATGCTCTCCTCTAATTAACATTCCAATTCTGGAAATTTAACATGTACCATGTTCCATAAATAGGTCCTGGTCTTTAGTATCAGAAGTTGACAAGCAAGAGAATGTTTGTTTCTGTAGTTGTTGGTCTTTTTTTTTTTCATGTGTGTTCATATACTACAGGAAAGTGTCATTTACAGTGGGGAAGAACGCACAACCAAGTTCAATTTTACTGTGAGATTTCCAACGTCTGCATATTTTGGGTACCATTTGTAATGTGTCTAGAAAATGACAACTTACTATTGTTTCATATAGGGCAGCTAACATGGCCATGTTTGAGAAATGTCAAATGGTAGTATTGTATGCATAGCTGGATTCAAACATTACATGATTTTTCAACACTTAAATACAGCTGTTAATCATACACAGGTTAAAAAATGGCAACAGATGCTCCTTAAAAAAGATGCAATCGATCAAAAAACACAATCTATAGCATTCCTACATCAACACTAAAATTCATGCCCAAATATGAATGACACTCATATGTGTTTTGACACTGAACACCAAGAACGTCATAACTAAGGCATATGACGTTAATTTGGATGGTCAACACAATCCACTATGGAATGTTGTTTACTTCTAAAAACAAACTATGCCATCAGAAATGTTGGACCAAATATACATAAAATGAAAATGCCAAAACAGATTTCAAACACGGAGGGGAAAATACTGATCCACCATTTTATTTGTGTATCACTGGCTACATGTTTATTGCCAGATATAAGAGTTTAGGCAGGGTTTAAACTTGTTAGCTTTTACACAAAATAAGTGTCGATTTGCTGCATGCAGGGCAGAAAGAAATTAACGCGAACTCGAGATGAGTATATATACATCATTCTCCTGTTCCAACAATTCTATACATGTATTTCTCCACAAGTTTTTTTTTTTTTTCCCCCACAATTCCATATTGGAGAAATTATATATGTTGAACATGCAATTCAATCAATGTTGCCTGCTTCTAGAGTCAAAAGTTAAAAATAAACCCTTCCCTTAATTTGGTAAATGTGGCAGGGGTTAATACTCTATGTACAATACAATGTAAAATGAAATAAGAAAACACAAAAGGTTCTGTCCCCTCTCTTCATATCAAAATCTTCTTCACCTAGGTTTAAAAAAATAAATAAATAATAAAAAAAAACCAAAAACACACAAATCTCACAATATATACAACTTACTGGTAAAATACCCCACATGCAATAACCTGAAATTCGCATAAAAATAAACTGATCAGATTTACTCTCGTCAACACGAGGTGCTCTGGAAAACCCTGAAGGCTATGTTACACTTCTCGCATACAACTGCTCTACGAGGAAAACAGAACACCCCTCACTCCTCATTACTCTCAAAGTAGCAAACCGTATTGGAGAAATCTTAAAAGACAAATGTCCCTAAGTGAGCAAGGATAAATCAAGCTACTTGTGTCCTCCATTACAATGCAGTCCAAATTGACAGGATCTCGGGATATAACTCAGGGGGACTCACACCTACTGAGAGTTGCCGTAGTTGCCGTAGTTGCTGTAGTACTGGGCGTACTGCTGGGCATACTGCGGATTCTGCTGGTAGTATTGCTGGTACTGCTGGTACTGCTGGTTTGTGTACGACGACTGTTGCCCCTGGTTGTAGCCCCCCTGCTGCTGCTGCTGCCCCTGGTTGTAGGAGCTGCCCTGGTTGTAGCCAGAGGAGCCGCCACTGCTGCCGTATCCTGAGGAGCTGCCATAGCTCTGCACATTGCTGCCGCTGTTGTAACCCTGGTTGGAGCTATAGCTGCCACTACTGCTGCCGCCATAAGAGGATTGCTGGTTGTAGCTTGACTGGCGATTCTGATTGTAGTTGGACTATGACAAAGACAATCGAAGAGGTGAATGTCAACACAATGCTAATGACTGCTTAGAAATGCAACTTATGAGAACATCTGCATTTAGTAGATTTGATTTGTTTTTGTCATAATCCAAATCTCTTTCATCAGGATTTTTTCTCTCAACAGCACCTTGTCAGAGATTCTACACAAGAGTTGCACTCTTTAGTCATTTATGTTTGCCTGTATTTGCTGCATTCACTTCTGAGCCAAACAAATTGGAGGCAAAACTTGCCATCTCATAATACTTCATAGGGGTTTGTCAAATCTAACTGAATCAAGGTGTGCTCAGATATCTCACATGCCTACTATCAGTTGCAAAAATTTCCCCTCAGGTCACAGAAATTCATTGGAACTTTGGAGGGACTGACAATGAGATGTACAGATATCTACAGTAGCCTTGCAAGTCTTGACAACATTTATATGCAACTGAGCAGTAAGCACTCACCTGGTTGCTGCCATACTTGTTGTACGAGCCCTGGTTCTGGCGATTGCCATAACCTCCACTGCTCTGGCTGCCACTGCTGTAGCTAGAGCTGCCACTTCTGTTGTAGCTGCTGCCCCCACTGCTGTAACTTCCACCACCGCGGTTGCCGTAGCTGCTGCCACCACGGTTGCTGCTATAGCTGCTTCCTCCACTGCCACGGTTGCTACTGTAGCCACCACCATAGCCGCCACTGCTGCCATAGCCGCCACTGCTGCCATAGCCACCACTACCTCCATAGCCACCTCCGCCATAGCTACCACCCCCATAGTTGCCACCGCCGCGGCCGCCGTAGCCACCGCCATATCCACCACCACTGCCTCCACGATTCCAACCTGATAAGAAAAAGAGAAGTAAAAGAGAGGAAATGTTTCAAAGATCAATTTCAGGTAATATAAATACTCATCTCACACCTCAAATCAAGTTCACACAATATGAGACCTATTTCTTTTCCTTTTGGGCAGGAGAGAAACCTACATAATTCAAACAAAAAACAATTCCTTGGGAGGATCCGATCTGATGAGATACAGATTGAATTTTTTTTTTTTTTTTTTTTAGCAAACCATGTGCTGACTTACCTCTTTTATGGGCGCCATTGGCCATGCACACCCTTTTCATTGAATTGCTGTAGGAAATTTTGTGCAAAACTTTTATAGCAACAAACTGAGAAAAATGATATCAACTCAATATCTGTTACAGGTCTGCTAACTAGAAGGATGGGCGTTACTTTTCCACACAATAAAAGCCAGTTGGCCAGTTTTGCCTTTGCTCAAGTGCAGCACACCTAAACATCACAACTGGAGGATGAACAGGCATTCGAAGTCATACATTCTTCTGTGGGATTATAAGCAAGCAATGCAATATCAGCTAGAATATACCTCCATCACGATAGCCTCCACGGTATCCACTCCCTCCACCGTAGCCTCCACGTCTGTCGCCACGATCGTATCCTCCGGGACGGTAGCCACTGTGGTATCCGCCTCCCCTGCGATCGTCACGGCGGTAGCCGCCACGGTCATAGCCTCCGCGATCGTAGCCGCCACGGTCGTAGCCGCCCCTGAAGTCGCGTCCGCCTGGGCGCCTGTCAAAGCGGGGCTTCAGCCCACCTGCATCCCTGCCCTCTTTGCGGTAGCGGTCCACCAGGGGCCTGGCCTCTTCCTCCTTCAGCTCCACATACTCCACCTCATCGAAGAGCACACCCTTCTCGGGGAGCTCAAAGTTGGCTAACGGGGTTAATAGTGAGGATTAGTAGTAAAAGGAAAGCTGCATTAGAAAACCAGAAGTGCCGTGTTTCAACATTCTTTTTGATGCTTAACACTACAGCGTACAGCTACACTCTGCCAACTCTACACCTTACTTACACATGATACAAGTCTAGGAGTTCTACAAGAGATTAAGACGATGGGTGATTACATTTTTTGCCATGGCTGGCATTGGATCCCTACCTTTCATCTCATTCACTGCATGGTCCGGGACGTCCTTGCCTTCTTCTTTTGTGCGTTTTTCCACTCGCTTCTTAAATTCTTCGTCTGTGGGAACTAATACGATTGCTTTGGTGCTGAAACCCTCAAAGGGGCGCATTTTTCTTCTTCTTGCCGAGGGATACACATTTGTCTGACAGCAGCAATGGAGCAGGAGAGAATAACAGTGTATGCAAATGATTATTTGTGATTCCACATGGGCTATCAAAGCCGCCTGTTCATTCGATTCTCTGCAATGAGAAGTCCACACAACATGTTACTCATTGGTCAACATATTTACACGACATTTCGACAGAACAAGGTGTCCACTTCCCCCATACATACCTGTTTGCACCTGAAAGAGAAGGTTGGTAATAAGTCCTGCACAAACTGAAGCTTCTGCCAAATTGCTTTGGTTTCATCTTTGCTGCATTGAACATCTTTCTAAGTAGCTCTCACTTCTCTGAGTGCCAGGTTCTACTGCTCTGCATCATCATCTGATCACATATAATACTATATAAACTGCCTACATACACTTAAAACTACTGAATTACAGCTCATAATGTCCTCCAATTAAAACAAGCTTATTCTAATGACACGACACGAGAAATAATATCATAAGCTGATGATAGCAATGCAATACAAGGAATGCTACACATGCACAGAGAGGAAGATTACACGTCAAACCAGTAAGGCACTGCACAAATATATATGTCTGTTTTCACAAATGATTATCTTGCTCTTGATCATCCTTTCCTCCAGGCTGCATCTTTTGTTCTCATTTGCTTTTATATAAGTCACATTTGTAAGTCACATTCTAGTAGCACCTTTACAGCAAGAGTATCGTTTTGTGTTCACATCGCATAAAGTTTAATTTCAGTAGGCGTAGGTGGGCTAGGACATCTTCCATCTGCATTTAGATTTACAGCATCAGGATTTTCTTGGCTCCAATATCATTGTAACTTTCAATATGCCACCAACATATTTCCACAGTTTGAAACTGCAAATACTAAAATCAGGAGAGTATGATCCTTTTGAATATTTCCAAAGACATGCCAGTCTTTTGAAGCATCAGATGTACTAATGTGGTCAATACAATGCCAATTAAGAGTCAAATAACCTTATCAATGATAAATGTGTCATTTTCACCAATCCGTTATTTTGCTCATTTACACTGACCCAAATATTAGTCTACAACGTGACCAATGATAAATTTGCCATTGTCAACAGTTCGTTGTATATGCTCGTTTACAGTGTCCCAAATATCAGTTTACAACCTGATCAATGATAAATTTCCCACTGTCGCCCAATTGTTGTGTATGCCTGGTTACAGTGACCCAAATATCAGTTTACGTCGAGTTCTAAATGTGACAATATAAATCAAGCATCATTACATCCTCTTCACTGATGGCTCAGTAAGCATTGGAGAAATGCAACAGAAAAAAGCAAATCAGATAACAAAACATGTATCTGAGAGATCTGTTGTTCACATAAGAGTAATGAATCAAATATGCTATTTTGTCAGTGCTCTTGAGTGCACTGAATGAGAGATGATTCTGATTACCACCAAAAAAAAAAAATTGTAAAAAAATCCTAATTATGTTACGTTGCCTTTTATGTGTGTCACCAATACTACCAAAACAGAGCATTTGAGTTCAGAGAAATGTGACAATTACTCAAAAAACACTATGATAAACAATGGTACTGCATAGCACTGAAAGTATATTGCATATTTGTTTCTTTTCCCCGATCATGTTCTTCTCTATGGGTGATGGTCGCTTTAATGTCACATCGTCAGTGCTACCTCGAAAGACAAACTTGCTTCTTGGTTACTTCTCAGAAACATTACAACATCAAACATACAACTATCATTACATGTCAATAGTGCCATAATATGCACTTTCTTTTTCTTTTGTCTTTTACTTTTCAACAACTACTGAAGACTTCCATGACTGGGCTCTACAGGTGAACCTATTTGAGGGCAGTCTCAACAGAAACAATCTTGCTATCATTTACCAAAATTATGGCATTTTCAATTTGTTTTTGCCATTTTCATAAGCACACTCATTAGCATATGATGTCTGAACCACCAATGGCATAGCAGCAGTGCACTGGACAGTGAGGGATCGGTCCAGTAGTGAAATACTATCTCTACAGTTCCTTTTTTCATTTTCTTTTCTCAAAATCTTTAACAATAAAAAACTATGCAGTACCTTTCAGATCCATCCTACGCAAATTATAACTTTTTGTGAGTTTGCAGTGAATCATCAACAATCACTGCACACAAAGATCCCTCCCCCTTCCTCCGAGGCAACCCAGACTCCTTCCACCTCGTATTCAATTACAAATAATCACTCAGTGCCAATGCTTAATAAGTACATACATAGATACATACATACATATATACACATAAGACAATAATCTACAGGACTTGCTTTGAAGCAGCAGCAGCAGCACCTGACATGCTGACAGAGAAGTGGAGTTTTCTGTCTGGATGTTTCAAAATGCAGCAAAATAGGATCAGAACAATGTATACTTTTGGGCCAATGTTGTGCAAGACTCATTTTTGTTAGGTGTCATTAGAAGGAGCTCCCACTTGGTGGCGGGGCTCACATACCTGGTCCAGGATGTAGTTGCGCCGCTTGCGAGCAGCGACTTCAAAGAATCTATTCAAGCACTTGGTGGCCAGGTCCATGAGTTTGTCCCATCGTCCCGCATAGTTGCGCTGACGGCGAAGGCCCATCACCTGCAACAAACACAAACAGTAGCGAATACAAAATCACAATTCACCAGCATAATTAAAAACATACGACCAATGATCAGACTTCTGAATACTGGTACTAATCTCTGTAGAATGACATACATCTCTTCAGAACACGGAACATGTAACCATATGGGCTTTCAGACAAAGCAACTCACAGACCTTCAATGCAAATGTCCCATGACTCTACCCAGCTTTCTAAAACTGGTAGTACATTTTCTCTAATATCTAATATCTTAAGGACATACCAGCGCACATACATATCCGTATCATCAGGAAATTCTCAGATAAAAACACTTGTTCAGTCTCTTCACATGTATGAGTGCTCAATCAGAAGCAGAACTGGCAGTGTTGGTATCATCACAGAATACAGGATTTCTCTATTAGACAAGGCTGGTCAATTAAGTCTTCAAAGAGAAATCAATCTCCAACATCCAACAGAGAGAGTAATAACAAACATATCCAGGCACAAGACTAAACTACCTTTCAATTTGAGAATTACAAGTGGCATATGAATATCTCAAAATATTAGTCCGTCATGTGGCCAGTAAGTTCTGAAAATAGTAAAAACAACCACTCTCCCTATAACATCGTAAACAAATGGACTACATATTAAATTGCAGCCAGGAACTCTTGTACTTCTCCTCTATTAAATGCTGTTAGGTTCTCAACCTGCTGCAAGTCACTTTACATACCTTCATTTTGTCCATGATGAGGTTGGTGCCCAGGATGTAGTATTTTTTGTCGGTCATCTCCTTGCAGGCATTGATGGCCCAGGTGGTCTTGCCAGAGCCGGGCAAGCCAACCATCATCAGCAACTGTGGGAGAAATGTCACAGAATCCAAGTTCAAAATTATTGTTGAGAACCAAGGGTAGACTTAATGAAACCCCATAAACTTTGCACAGCTATAAGCTCCCCTCCTTGTTCTACACAGAGTATTTTTATTATTTTTTATTTGTCATGGCAACAGAAATGGTAATGCGTAATAGAAACAATGTCACAAACCTACCTTCCTTGCAGAAGTTGAAACTCGAAAGACATCTACTCCACAAACCAGGGACATATTACAGCATGGGTAATTTGACGATTGCATAAAAGGCTTTCAATAATTTCATCCCGACTTGTCAAATGCGAAATGAATACATTTGTGGCATTAATGCTAAGTCTCTGATATTTAAGAGAGTTGTATTCTTTTCACTGTGATAATTGAAACAGGAGAAAGCATGCACAAATACACTGTTCATTCTTATTCTATCCCCCATTCTGTTCCCTATAGAGACATCAAGGCATACCTGAAAATCTTACATGAAAAGTACATCTCTGACAATTTAACAGCACAAGACACTGGACAGAATATGTGACACTAAGGCTTCACAGCAGAACAGAATTTATTCTATGAACTTGGTTTGAATAAATAACTTGACTATTCTAAACTCATCTCTGGCAGAATAATATTTCCAAGCAACACAAAAAATCAACAGGAAGAAGGTGCATTAGCATATAATTGTAACAGGATACATGATTGAGAAAAAAGCAAATACAACTTTGAAACATCAACACAAACAAAACATTTTCATCTTCCCATTAAAGCGCTGCAAACGACAAGTTACTGCAATCGACGCAGAAACCATGCACACATAGAAAATGAAAAACCATCACATACATGAGTGTCTAGGTCAGCACATCCCTGACCATATTGCCCCCCTTGATGGTATATGGCTACAAACAGAATCTCACATAACTCTCATAACAAAAACAATACATACAATAAATACATACAACACAAAACTTTGAATCTGCTATTTACATCACACTACAAGCAGAACGGCACATTTCAAAGGAACAGACAAGGCATGAATGGGTACTACAAGCAAAACAGCACATTTCAAAGGAACAACAGAAAGAAGTGGGTAGGTGAAAGTAACAGATTTCACCACAGAAAACAAATATGGAAAGGATTCATGTAGGTAAATTTATCTAAACAAGCCAACAACATTCTGAAAGCCAATCAAAACACGTGCAAGCTTCCTGTAAATGTACAACAATGTCAATTCCATCTGTTCATCATGAGCACCTTCCCCCTAACTTTAACATCTTGTGAGGTTACATCCTCAATATAAATGTGTAACCACTAATCACATTTTCAACGAACTTATGAGCGAACTGAGAAACACAGTCACAATACAACTCAAGTAACAGTGTTTATCAAGCATGTATCAAACACCCGCCCACCACTGCACCAGCCAGCATGTCTTTTGACGTTGTTACTCTGTTGTGCTTCAAGACAAGCACACTGCGTATCACTCACAATCATAAAGGAAACATGATTCCACTCCATAAATACTTCCTCTTCCACTCAACTTGTAATTAACAATTTTGTAACCTTCAATTTTCATTTCAGTAGATTCAAAAGGCAATACATTCTAATTACTTTGTTTTCCTTCTTTTTTTGAGCAAATTGCACACAATAGGCAAGCCATCCTACTTTCTATTAACTTTCACCATGAACTAGCAAATAGTACAGGAAATAAGTTTACCATCTGTGACTTAATCACATGTAATGACATGATACAGAAATTGTACCAGCACTACCGGTCTTTACTTGTTACACTACGACTGAGCATGTAACAGCGCATGATATTTTTATTTTTTTGCCTTTAATGGTTGTACAACACATTTGTAGATCAATACATTCTCATCCAGTCTCTTGCCAGCTCATATTACATGCGCACAACATTATCAAGTCTTATCACTGTCCTGCAAATGAATATCAACATGAGATACAATCAGTAGGACCTCAACACCTATTGCTTCCCTCACTGGATTCTCCCCCTAGATGTAACCAGCTTTGGGCACTGGTGTATACCACCAGTAAGAGGTTGTCTGTCCACATCAACTGGGAAAGAAAACCTAATAAGGTCTTCACAAGACTTCCACACCATCCTCTCTTTTCTGACGGGTATGGAGTACAAACTGAAAATGTGATGCCGTATTTCCTTCATTTTTGCCTCGGTGTCACCAGGGGCGGAGTCCCCACCGTTCTTTCGGAGGAGCTTTCTCGCCATGCGCAGAGCACAAATCTTGTAGTTGGCACTGGTGCGAGATATTTTCAGCGCCTCGGCTTTAGATAGCTCCGGCACAGCCTTCTCGGCAGAGGAGAGCAGTTGTGGGGAACTGTGTTCACGTGACAGCTGACTGGACCGACAAACTCTTACTGAGGAACCAATGACAGAGCTGGACTCATCAACTACAGAGTCATACTTGGGGGTTTGCTCTAGAGAAATAAATGTTGGGGTTGGAGATCGGACAACAGGTGTACTAGTGTCCTCATTATTGCATTGCGCAAATAGGTTGCAGCCAGTTACGGATGGTAGCATGGATCTTCTTGGGTTTACTGAATCTCTCTCAAGGTGCGTCAACACAGAGCATTTGCTCCTGCCCAGTTTTTGCTTGCTCTGCTGGCCATGAATCTCTTCTCTGTCCCCACCAAGTTGCAGAGCAGCTTTCAGTTTATCATCAATTGATGTCACATTCTCATTCAACGCAGACAGGTTTGACACCAGGGTTTCTAACACTCCCTCTGTTTTCCCCATTTCCCAACTTTGTTTATGGCCTTCTGCATTTCCTGCACCGACAGAGTTTTTCTCTGCCTTGCGTATGCCTGACCCTTCAAGACGAGCTCTAAAGTCACTAATTTTTGGACTCTGGTTTGGAGATTCTTTGGTGTCTAGAGAAGTTCTGTACAGGCTGTTCAGTCGAACCTCAAGAAGGCTATTCAGACTACAGCCAACGCTGTCTTGAGGGAGCTGTGTTGGGTACATGGGAGCCTGTGAGAGAAATTGGTATCCAATGTTCACACTGCATCAACCCCTCATTTCTCATTTGCATAGACGTGATGTTAAACTAGAGCTATAATGTGCAGCTAAATCTAAATTCAATCTTGAAAATGAATAAAAATGTACATAAAAATGCTTTTTTTCCTACATGTGCTTGTTTTGATTTATAGTACATTCCATTTATAGCAGTAGTAGTGACATCCATTTTCATCTAGAAATGACCAAAGCAAGACCATGTAGGCTACCTGTCCATGATACAAAAACTGATACTAAATGCTTTAATTAGAATACTATGTGAATGTAGCATTTCCTACAGATAAAATTTTGGCTGCTACCACATTCTACATGTACACAAAAGTTGGAAGTCAAAAAAATAACAAAACTGATGCACACCTGGTTCATCATGGTACGTCTGCTAGATACTGGCAAATATTTTGCAATATCTGTGACATCTTTGGCAGTGTCTAAAATGTGGAAGGGGGAAAAAGCTATAATTTAGAAACTGTTCATTGACAGTTCCTGCCATTATCCCATTCACCTATAAAAGAACAAATCTGTGAAATTCTGGATAGAACCACTTAAAAGCCTAGAGATATAGAAGTCACCTTGCATGACATCATTTATGCTAATTAGAACAAAATTGTCTGTCAGAACACATACTGGCATTTTGAGAAATTGAAAAAGCTTCGAATTGCCTCTTACGGAAAAAAAAAAGAAGAGACAAAGACAATTTCAATATGAAGCCATTAATTTGAAAAAAAAGTTGGTTGCACATTTATAGCATGTTCTGATGACTATAAGTTCTTTGAAATGTACATCTTGTTGTTACATATGCCTACAGCAGCCACTAGTAATACCAATCCACATAGAATACTTTTTGTAGTGCAAACTTCTCACGTTTTGTAAGGCACTTGTCATCCACGAATATTCTGAATTATCACTACAGACTGCCTTGTGCTATACCATTTAAGCAAACCCAGAATAAAAATGGGCAGGAAGTGAGACTCACTCAAAACAGAGATCACCCTTCCCCTCACTAGCCCAGCCATTCTGGCGACTGTCACAAAGGTGTCTTGGACTCCCTCGCCCTCCACAATATGCTTCGTGGGAATAATGGCTGGGTTCCATTCATCCAGAAGGCCCAGGAGAACGGCAACGGGACCCTGGTAGAAATGACAAGACTTGGCTGGAACCAGGTGGAGCCTGGCAACATTGACTTATCCCCCAACAGTGACATCAATGACGAATGTTGTGAGTGGGTGGCACATCGAGCGAGTGTTAAGTTCAATGGGAATTTATCAAGGATGGCATCAGTGATCCTCACGACCCGATACTCGTCATTCACTTGTTCTCGGTGAAAGAAGAGGATGCTTGCGCTCGGATGAAATCAGTGATTGAATAACAGCGTGCTCTGATGACTTGGCATAGTTTGAAAATACTGTCAGTGCGTTGTGGTGCTGATGCTCTGTGTGTATAAACTATGCGCTATGACCAATTCTTACATGGTTAGTCCAGTCCTCCGAGACCAAGCACAGGCTCAAAATTTTTGACCAGATGACACTGGTTATTTCATTCTCTGTTGGCAATTGCCTGCCCCATCCCCCCCCCCCCCCAAATCCCTTAAAATACTCAAAATAATGAAGAAATTTTCTCATCAAATCAAGCTTTGATTGCATGGTCTAAGAGACGGGGCAACATGCACATGTTTAGTCGAAATGAGTTCGCACTAGCACTATGTGACGAAGAGGTAAAGTACCCCTCATCAAGATTGGCTCCTGCAGAGATGTGAAAATTTGTCTGGAGGATTGGAGACATTTCATTTTAGTTCTATGTCATCCATTAAGACTTTACAGCCACAGCAGTTAACCCTAGTAAACCAACACACATACACAAACAATAACACACAATAAAATGACTTCCCATTGAAATGACCTATAGATTCTGAGGATGTGTTGAGGGTCAAGTTAATAAAATCCATTACACTTTTCTGTTTCTGTCAATGAGCTCCTTGTAAAGTGCACATGAATAAAGGTGTTGGTTAGAGCCATCAGGTAAACCTAACTTACATTAGTGATATAAAGGGATGAGTCATGAAAAGCCACTAGCACCTGAGTGGATTGATTAGCCATAGATAGAGGAAATACCAAACAATCTTGTATCAAGTCAAGGTGAAGACTGATAATTGATCATATTTTGTCAAAATGCATTAAAGCCACATTCCAGTCACAGACCACTGCGTAATGTGTTGTCAGTCACCATTGTTTTTCACGTCTATTCCATCCTATCCAGTTTCATAACATACTGGCTGAAACCTTGAACTCTTCCTCAGATTAAAACACTATTTCAGTCTCTTCATACAATTGAGTGCTCAATCAGAAGCAGAACTGGCAGTGTTGGTATCATCAGCGGAGACGCGTTCCAATAAAAAAGAAAAAAAAATGTAAGAATTAAATGCCACTAGCACCAAATATTATTAATCAACAATGAATAGTGCAAATACCTTACATTCGTATTTCAAATTAAGAACAAAACTGAGTAAATGATATTTTGTCATGATGCACCACAGCCACATTCCAGAGTTACAGTCATGTCAATCCTGTTGTCAGTCACACGATACACCTGTTTTTCAGAACTCATTTGTTACACAGCTGGCGTACAACTAAGCTCCTGATTCGAATCACATGTTTGATCCCTTCACCTACCAGTAAAACTGGCAGTGTGTGTGTACCAAATAACAATGACCTTTGAAACTTGTAATCTGAACAAGATGGGAACAGACAAGTCACACACAGGGCTGCACGCTTACACAGACTTCCACAAAACAGAGAAACACCATAAACACAGAGTACATGGACAAAACACAGTGTCAAAAGGCTCAGGTTGGAAGAGTCAACAAAGCTCCTAGTCTCACCTCACACTCGGCCTTGGTCGCTGGTGGTTTGGGGCCTCGGACGGTGTCCTCTGCAGGCAGCTGACCTATGAGTGTGAAGCCTTCTTTCAGAGGAAACCATGGCTCTTCCTACACATCATTAACGTTGAGAATGGAAATGAAAGCAGGAGATGCTTGTATGATTGTGGGTTTTTTTTTTCCACATCCATTCCATCCAATCCAGTTTCATAACATACTTGCAGAAATTTTGAACTCTTCCTCAGATTAAAACACTAGTTCAGTCTCTTCATACAATTGAGTGCTCAATCAGAAGCAGAACTGGCAGTGTTGGTATCATCAGTGGAGGTGTGTTATCAATGAGAATGAATGAGTGCATACATGCCAAACTTGAAGCTCAATATCCAGAAGCAAATGAGGGTCAAAAATTGCTATAAGGCTTACAGTCATATCAGTCTCTCAAACAGTAGGTAAAATTTTTATTAGGAATGGAAATAGAAGGTTGAATAGAGTGCCAAGAAAAAAAAATCATAACAACTCTACAGAAAAGTTTTAATAAAACAGCGGAAGTTAGCAGACATGCAAATGTTGGGTCATGTCAAACATATGAACCATTACCGGAGGAACGCTTCCTTATTTTTGTCACATAGTCACAAAGCCAGTCTTTTCAAACTTCCTACAAGGTAACAAACATTTATCCTGTTCTCATATACAACACCCTGAGCCAACGAACTGTCAATAAAGTAGATTTGAGAAGGAGGTACCACAAACGTTGCATACCTTCTGACCGAAGTTGACTTCAACGGAGGTGTTCTTCACCATCATGTGCGGGTAGAGAGCTTCTTCCCCGAGGTCTTCGATTGTGAAGGCCACACCGAGATCTTTGCCATTCTTGGTGTACGAAATGGTCGTCTTCTCGCCTTCGAAGTCCTGGAACAAACATGGTATACAGAGTCACTCGCACAGATGATAATTATTTTACAACATCTAAACTCACTCTCCAGAACACTGATACAGCAATTTTGTCCAAATTATTGCCACAATTATGCAAGTCTTCTTAGGATGTATGATCTGTGTGTGTTTGATAACCACAAGAAATGCAGAAGAAGAAATGCTGCTTTGAGAAGACTGAAATAAGAATTTAAGAGATAAATTTGCCCACGTCTCTAATAAGAAATTACAGGAAACTTAAATCTTTGCCCATTAATTAGAAGGAATTAAAATCTTGTCTTTGAAGTGATTATTTATTCAACTACAAATTATTATTGATATTATAGAATGAATTACTATCCGTACCACAAAGGTTCCAATGACGTCTCCTTCACCAAACTTTTCTCCGAAGTTTTCGAACTTGCAGTTTACCGATGCCTTTCCAGTGCCACCATAGCCATATGAGAAGGCTTCCTCTCCTACAAAGCATTGAAATCAAATCAAAATTACATATGAACTCTTTGCATGTCATGTTCACATGACTCTGTCAACAGCTTGAAAACTGTTCACATTTTGCTCAATTACACACACCAATCAATGCTTTGAAATAGCCATAGCTCTGTCATGTAAGTTACACCATCGTACAGCTTGCAAGTTTCTCTACATCTTTGCTGTACTGTATTTCTCCTATAAACAATTCAATATAAGAAGTTATGTTTTCCAAAATCACTTAAGTGTTGCAATTGAAGAATAACATGGCACAATGGCACACAGGGGGTTTACCCATTGGTGCACAAAGAATTTAGGGAGCAACATCTGAATATGCACAAAAGAAAAATAAATTTCTTTCCAACTCAAACTCTTGCCTCATTTGGCAAACACATTCAAATCTATCAACCAACATATATACTGCATAATGGTAAATTGGTTTCTCATGTTAAAAAGTACCAGGAAACATCACTTATCATTTGATGTGTGCGAAAGTCCAAACATGTGATCCTTGGTTATAATTTATCTGAACTTCATGTAGTATGGTGCAAGATACAACAAAGTGTAACTTGTTTAATCCTGAATGAGATCTCTAATGTGTGCAGCACCCTGAGTGCAGAAACATTGACTGACCTGGCAAAGTCTCGAGAAGTTATGCATTTTACATTTGAGTGTTCAACAACTAGATGCATTCACAAGCATTACAACATTCAAATTGGTTATATATGCCAAGACTGATAGATATAATACTACAGCCTTAGAGCTGAGCACACTTTTCATGAGAGAATACAGGTACTGACCAAGTTGCAGCGACGTAGGGTCCGTGGACCAACCAACACGGACAACATGGCGATTGGTCTCTTCAGGGGGCAGATGTCGAACGTCAGCATGGCTTTCCAGCTGAAAAGTAAAAAGATATGTTACAATGATTAACCACATCATGTTCTATTTAGAGATTGGAAGACGGATAAACATGTTTCAATGGAACATTTTTGCCAGAAAACAACAATTCCAGAAATAACACCAGAACCATATAACTACCTTCTCATTCACCAAATGAAGACTAGAGTATACTTGGACAGGTGTCCATGGGAAATGCGTGTTACAGCAAAATCTTAAGGGGTTAATAATGTTTTAGTATCGAAAAAAAAAAAGAAGAAGAGAGGATAACTAACTAACTGAATAGGATAATTAATACATTTTTTGCTTGATGCCTAATTTCTTCCTCACCTTATCCTCAGATAACCAACACTAGTTCTTATCTTCATGTTTTGATTGAGTGCTCAATCAGAAGCAGAACTGGCAGTGTAGGTATCATCAGTGGATACAGAATGACCATCACAAGTAATACAGCTTGTTTTCTACATGTTGACTGACAATCTCTTTAAGTACTGCAGCAGCAAACAGAGTATGAGGTTGAGTAAACCTATTGATCTTGAGTTGTTTTGCATGTGTGTGTGTAAGTGTGTGTGTGTGTGTGTGTTAGTTTTTTGTTTGTTTGTGTGTTGTTGTTGTGTTTTTTTTTTGTGTTTTTTTTTTTTTTTTGGGGGGGGGAGTGATTTTCCCCATTTGTGACTTTATCTTGTTATTGATTTGTTTTCTACCTTGCACTCAAATGCCACTTTGCCCTTTTTGGCTCCATGAGTAGCCTTCACTCCAGCCCACATGTAGGCAAAGCCTTCCATGCTGAGAGGACAAGCATTGTAGCCATCTTTCCCAACTTTCATGTTCAGATCAGACAAATCTAGAGGGAAAAAAAAAAATGAAAATTAAGCAAAATCTACAGCATATATATATATATATATATATATATATATATATATAGATGCATATATACATATTAATGGTGTTTACAATAGATGGCATTAATACATTGTTCTTGATCGAAACACAGTTGAGCATTGCTTTGCAATAGAACACACAGGCAAATGTCAAAAATGTAAATGATGCCTGTTTCAAGAAAACATATATTTCCATAACCGGAAATATCCATTGTCAGTTGTCACACGACGGAAATGTAATGGTCCATAATCATGGGGGTTGGGTTTACTATTCGCATAGACCTACTAACTGAAGAAAACAAGTTTTTAAAAAAGTGTGGCTAGTAGGGTGTATACAAGTCAGCAACCTAAACATGACCTTTGACCCTATAAAAGACGGAACACTGGGGGCAGCACATCCAAAATTTGTAGGCTTGTAGATTACATCATGATAAACCTGGATAACAAATTTGAACAAAATCTGTTAAAAAATGTAGCCTATAGAGGGCATACAAACCATCCATCAGCAATATGACCTTTGACCCTATAAAAGACGGAACACTGGGGGAAGCATATCCAAAATCTATAGGCTTGTAGATTATATCATGGTAGATGTCAATACCAAATTTGAACAAAATCCGTCGAGAAATGTACCCTATAAAGCGCACATAAACCATCTACCACCAACATGACCTTTGACCCTATATCCTCCGGCATACATGCCGGGGGATACAATATGTTCATATACACTTCCATAGTGAACTTGAATAAAATCTATCAGGAAACATACCCACTCACACAAATGTGCTCGCATCAGCATAACAGTACTGAATCCAAAGTATCCTTCTCTTCACATAATCTAGGGATACAATAAGCACAACTCTTTCGGTGACACTGCCCACAGCACACACAAGCATGGTACATGTACAATCTACACTGCATGACCAGTCATCCCTAACTCCTCGTGGCAATTCAACACACTGTGAATGCTCTACAAATGCACCTAAATATGTACATTGACCACATTACTTCCTCATTTTATCTCATTGTTCTGATCACTGTAATGGTTGATTTCACATTTCACTCTAGTGAAAACTGATAACAACTTACACTTGCTGAGAACACACTGTGTGTCTGGAATATCATCATCCTCCTCCATGACCACAGGTGGTGGGGTTCTGCACATGCAAAGAAACATGTGAGCAATCAAGTACACTGTCTATGTGACCAGCAATGCATTAAAATAACTCTTCCAACCGTGCCAGCATACAGTGGGCGTAGTACTGGCACACAATATAATCGCCTCTTCCTGTTTCCTTTTATGAAGCGGAACTGAAAGTACATGGCACTTGACATTGTTCTCACTAGGGAAAACCCACTTGGCAAGTTGCCACCTACATTGTACATTGTCGTGAATCCAATTCAACTCCTCTCTTTTTAGCTGGTACATGAACACACCAGAAAGCACTAAGTTAAAGGGAAAGGGTACACGTAGAAATGATATATTGTGAGTATATTGTTGGTGAAATTTGAGGAAAATAGGACAATCCATACAAAAGCTACAAATTTGTGAAGGTCCGGTTAAATCCATGTGCTGTCATCGCTGGATAAGAATACAATAGTTTATGATGTCACTGTAGGGCAATGATAATAGGCCCGTTCACAAACAACGAAAATGGAAATTTCAATCGAGATCCAAATTTCGATTTTTTTTTCCGACTGTTCATACACAGGGAAAAATCGCACTTCACATCAAGGAAAGAACGATCAGTGGCCAAACTGCGCATGCGCGAAACGTGCATGACCGAAGACTGACCCCGCAGTCCCAATAATAGAGTTTCGCACGCGCTACGAACGATGGGATTAAAAATACTGATTTCCGAATCTCGATCGCGCTCACACACACGACGCTTGGCAAAATAATCGCGATTATTCTGAAAAATCGCACTAATAGTGCGAGTTGGATCGCGATAAGGATCGCGGTAATTAGTGAGATTTTTCTGTCCACACTGGAAAAAATTTCGAAATCTTGATCGCGATAAGAAAATCGATTTTTAAATCGCACTTTTTCCCTTGTGTGTGAACGGGCCTACAAAGACTATATTATAAAAATTCACCGAGTCCACTTGTATACTGGAGGCAAATTCCCCTACAGGGCTCTCAACTCTGTAGGTATAAGTGATTTGCACAGGTATGTATATTTTCTAATCTCTTCCCTGAACATCGGCACTTTTTGAAGGTCAAAAGCAGTAAATTACATTAATTATTGGTATAATGAATGGCAAATGCATTTGAATAGAAAAAGGGAAACAAGCAATTCTATTTCCTGTGTCACCTGATGCTATCATTATATCTGCCATGTACATTAATCATGGCCCTGCATTTACATTTTGATGAAATTATCTTGTCCCCTGACCCAAGGATTAACCTTACCGAATAACCTCTCTGCACAAAAGAAATATGTTACAATCTATTTCTATTCTACAGAATGACATCATTGGATTTAACAAGATGAATTCATGGCAAAAGGATATTGCAACCAAGCTTGGAGACTTTAAATCTTGACCTTTCACCTGTCATTTCTGGCAATCAATACATTTCCATCCTCCTTAACCAGCTAAAATCAATGGATATTCCTAACTGAAGTTATAGGTTGACAAAATTTTTGAAAGTACAGTGCAGTGACCTCTGACCTTCACATACCACTATCTTTCACAAATGACTGTCCCTTTAATTCTACTCTTGTTCAGAAACTTATACCACCACTGAACATTCCACACTACACGTGCGGCTGGTAATTAATTTCTGAGGCAAAATTATGTCAAGAACTCAACCTTTCAATTTACTTCTATCCTGTCCATTGACTTATTTTACAATAGGACAAGTTTAAATAAATGCTGGAAATGCCTCTCAAAGTCAAAATATCTAACAAGTACAGGGAGCTTTGACCTTTTCTTCCATCACTATCATTTCATGTAGATACCTGCTAATTCATTTTCACCATATTATAATCTTACAACTGAAAATTCCTATCCTGTAAAGCAAGAAATATTTGTGGCATGAAATTTATGCAAATTGGAGCTGATGGCCTTTTTCCATGAAATTTTCTCAAATTGCCACTGGCATTCAATGCATATTGTGCAGACAAGAACTGTCATAAGCATTCTAATTTGGCGAATCCTGGTTCTCATGAAATTTGTGAAATTGAAATGCATAGGAGTTTTTTGTTTGTTTGTTTGGTTTTTTTTTTCCAAACACAGCACCGGTATGCAGTTACTTACTGTTGAAAAATGCCATTTTCAGCCAAAATCTAATAACCCTTGGTCCTTTACCGGAATCCACTGAATGGCTTCTTGGAACTCATGGCAACAAGGTCTGGCTTGTATGGACAAACAACCTGAATACATACTTCCTCTGTCAACCTTTGGGCAAAGAAATAAATGCTCCACACTTCACATGACTGAGAAATAGCTCCAGCAACTTTCGGGCTGGAGGCTTTCTTCTCAAGACTAAAGGTAGAATTCCTGTGCCGGCCCATAAAATAAATCAACTGAACGTTTTTTCTCAACTCAGGATAGCACACCCTGGGTGGAAAAAATTAACAAACTGATAACAGAATAGCTCTATCACTCTTTGGGCTGAGGAATAAATATTCCACACTTGTCATGAACAAATAATGCCTCCGATATGCTTTGGGTTGGACGCATGACAGAGAAGGAAAAATTAATCAGAATTTCTATGTCTGAGTGTTGCCTCAAAAACGAATGCCTAAATGAGTTAACCAAGGGGTCCTATTAGAGAATTTTGACTCATAGAAAAAGAAATACAATTTACATGTACCTCCTTCTTGGCGACCTGTCTCTCCCTGGAACTCTGCGATCCCTATTCCTGTTTGTTCCTGATGTGGTATACTTATCAGAATTTCAATAATTCAGCACAAGAACTGATCACTAGTCGCTCGTAAGTCGTTCGTAACTTTACGAACAGCTTTATGAAACATCCCCCGGTTAGAGCATTTTGACTTATTGAAAAAGAAATACAATGTACCTCCTTCTTGGCGACCTGTCTCTCCCTGGAACCCTGCGATCCCTATTCCTGTTTTCCATGTCTCTCTTTCTCTCTTTGTCCTCTTCCTCCTTCTTTTCATCTGCTGCTGTGAGAAAATGCAAAATCACAAAAAGTTTGATATTTTGTGATGAATACTCAACACAATGGTGTGCCTAGGTGATTTGCAAACACAACAAATATCGGTCAGATAAATCAAATGAAAAAGCCATAACTTCATTTTACAAATTTACCACAACTCACACTGAGCATTAGTATTTTGAGGAAACCAAAGAATAAGAAAAATAATAATAATAAACTGTAAAACTTGTCAACTTATTCTATAAAAGGGCACACAAGGAAAACAATTTAACATTTTTCTGACTTTGTACATCTGTATGAGACTTGTTTTTACTCTTGTGCCATACCCTCTGATGATTAACTGGTCAGATTTACATGCATATCTAACACATGGATGTCTCAATCTAAACAGACGGGCATACAGACATGCACGCACATACAATTTCAAACATACAACAAACAGGTCACTACCTTCTGCTGGTTTTTCACTGGTCTCTTCTGCCTGTGCAGCTGGTGCTTGCTCTTGGTCCATACTTTCTGGTTGTGCCTCCGCCCCACCATCTGGCTGCTGCTGCTGCTGCTGCTCTTCCGAGGGCATTTCTTGCTCAGCCTCCTGAGCAGGCTCCTGGGCTTCGGCTTGTGTTTCCTGCTGTTCCATGGTAGGGGGAATGTCCAGGTCCTGCAAGAGCTGGTCATCTCCTTCGCCCCCTTCAACATCATCGCCCCCTGAAAGAGTTAATTAATACAGAATGTGTTCGATTTCAATTTGAGTTTCTTAGGAAATACTAAGGAAGCAATCAATGATTCTCTATCCCTGTACAGACAAAGAAAGCATGGTAACATGGTAATATGTAACATTCCCCCTTGAACACATGTCCTTGTTTGTTCTGCTATACTTCCTGCTCCTACCACTTGATACAGCTGCACACACCATGGCAAAAAGTTGGTGATCTGCATCCGGATCCCCAACCCCTGACCATGCTGAAAGTTAGGGTGATGATTGGATCAAATGACTGGATGGCTAACCCTGTGCCCATGAACAGCACCAGATTGGGTATGAAAGTCCAGATCTTCCCTCTACGTATCCCCTCCTCCCTCCTTCAACATCCTCCTCCAGAACAATTATATGCAACTTTTGCTGACCCCAGAGGCCCATGATAGACAAGCCTTGGGCATCATGTCTTGCCAGCAACATGTTTTTCCTTTTGCCATTGTCATGTTTCATCGCACATTCTCTCACCAGCCTCATTAGAGCAGGTTATAGCTGTCACTGTCATACAAATGTAGTTGCTCTGTTCAGTTTCATCTCTTTTTCACTCTGTTTTGCATTGGGTGCAGTTACCCTATTTGCCTCCAAGTGTTAACCAGCTGGTAGGCTTAGTTTATCATAAGCCAACTATGTGGGCAAGGGTTAGATTTATCTTTATTCAGTTCACTACACTTACTATACTCCTCAATCAAATTTCACAGCAGCCCAGTACTTAAGACAACTAGCAAGCACTTTGTATCCTGGCTATCAAGGACTGGGAAGTAGGTGACAAAGTAATAACCAAGAAAAGAATAGAATTGTTGTTTTCCTAGTAGGTATGTACCTACACTACCACAACTAGCTCTGGAAAGTTGTGGGAGTTGAATAAGCATGTGGCATCACTGGCACTGGGCCACATCATGCATTTTTGCTTCACATACTGTGTGTGGCATGGCCGACTGATTAGTGCAGTTGCTGATCTAGCTAACCTAAGTTTTGGAGATCATCCAAATTTGGCTGATCATTCTTTCATGATCACATTGGAATTGGCTGCAAATCGGATGATTTGTTACAGCAGAACATATGTCTAGATCTCTCAAAGTTACATGTACATTGGTCCAGGGATCTAGCACTGTATTTGATACTTGTTCACACTGCACCAATCAGTTTAACTCATTTATTTCAGCATGTGGCACAATGTGCCTGGTTGATACCATTTGCTGACTACTGCTAGTCACCTGGGGCAAACCATGAGGGGTTGGCATCATTCACTCATTTAATCAGTTTTATCAAGTCACAGTCAACTAAACCCCTACTGCAGATTCACTGGACGAATAGGCAGTGTTCACTGCCACACGCATGTCTTTACCATTCAGTCACACGCATGTACAAATGTACAATGTAGTTGCATCCAAGTGCTTGGTACATAGCTGGATACAGTCACGTCAAAATGCAATGTACATCACACACCACCATAATGAAAATAGCCTCATTTTTCTTGCATCATGACATTCTAGATAACTTCATTTTCTTACAGTGGCTTTATGCTTGTCCATTTGAACATAAATTTTCTTTAATTTCCTTCATACTACGTAGCAATAGTTTAATATGCACACATTCAGCTATACCTAGCTGCACATGGTGAATACTAGTAGAGCTTGAGTCCAATCTGGATCCCGTAGTACATGAGCAGCGACTGATTAAAAGCAATGTTACAGTAAGTCCCCCTCGATCACAACTTTGTTCGATTTAAAATCTGTCTTAACAAAAAAAAAAAGAAAAAAAAAGGAAGATCCAGGGGTCTGGCGCTCATGGGAGTATCACAAGTTCACTTTCAACACATTCTTGCCATTAATATTCCCCATGAAAAGCATAGTAAACTTGGGGGACTCCAGGACATAGTGTCCATTTGCATATAATTCTATTACATTTGCAATAATACCTGTCAAATTTGTAGCAAACTTGATCATGTGTTTCCAGAAAAAAGATGAAAATTGATCCCCAATTTGGTCATGGCCCCAAAGGGCCACCTGGATCTGCCATATATACAAACTTGAAGTTCACTCACAAATGTACTCTATATTTAAAGTATTTCTGCTTTCATAGAAGATTTTTAAAAGATTCTCTAGTTGTAGGATTCTGGGCTCCTTGGCTGGGCCCGGGCCCCTCAAGTGGGGCATAAAATGTAGTGTTCATATGTGCAAATACTTTGTATTCTATCATCTCAGCAAACTACTAGCTAGGTTTAGTAAAAATTTGACCATGCATTTCAAGGAGATAAAAATGTGAATATTGGGTCAAAAAAAAAAAAAAAAAAAACCAAGGAAAAGTAGAAATTACGCGGTGCGTAATATATGTCCCCGCCGGAAGTAGCATTTTGTAGCAAAATGTACAATATAGGTCAAAAATCAAGGTCAAAGGTCAAAATTCTGGGTAGAAGTTTTGAAGCCCTCACCTAGTGCCATCACATAAAGCAAACGAGTCGAAATCGGATGAGAAATGGCGAAGGAGTAGCATTTTGTAGCCAATGTACATAATAGGTCAAAAATCAAGGTCAAAGGTCAAAGAAGTCAAAGGTCAAAATTATGTGTAGAAGTTTTGAAGCCCTCACCCAGTGCCATCACATAAAGCAAACGGAATCGAAATCGGGTTAGAAATGGCGAAGGAGTAGCATTTTGTTGCAAAATGTACAATATAGGTCAAAAATCAAGGTCAAAGGTCAAAGAAGTCAAAGGTCAAAATTCTGTGTAGAACTTTTGAAGCCATCACCTAGTGCCATCACATAAAGCAAACGGAATCAAAATCGGGTTAGAAATGACGAAGGGGTAGCATTTTGTAGTCAATGTACAATATAGGTCAAAAATCAAGGTTCAAAGGTCAAAATTCTGTGTAGAAGTTTTGAAGCCCTCACCTAGTGCCATCACATAAAGCAAACGGAATCGAAATCGGGTTAAAAATGGCGAAGGAGTAGCATTTTGTAGTGCTCAAAATGTACAATATAGGTCAAAGGTCACAACTGAAATTCTGTGTAGAAATTTCAAAGCTCCCATGTAGTGCTATCATATAAAGCAAACAGAATCAAAATTGGCTCATAAATGACAGAGAAGTAGCAAATTGAACATTTTGATCACACACGGACGCACAGACGGACACACACACATACGGAGCCCGTTTCATAGTCCCCTGCTTGAACTCGTTCGGCGGGGACAAAAATGGAAGATTTCTATTTGGAACGCCAGGGTACCAAAATTGCATTTACAGCACTGCATGTCCTTCCAACCTGTCCATCTCGTTTGTGGAGAATCAAAGTACACACACTCTTCTCAATGTGAGCATACGCATTGGCATAGCCAAGCAGGCAGACTGTGTTGTCACCAACAAAATTTCTTTCAATGGCTATTTGGATGTCAGATGAGGCCGTTTCCATTGATGGCAGTGTGTGATGTATAGATGCCGCCTATACTGTCCAAGGTTTGATCTCCGGCTACTTTTTAAATGTACGCTTTTGCACTCAGTTAAATTTTGGCGCGGGAAGTCAAACCTTGGCCTGGTGCAGGTCTTTTACAGCCTCTCAGTTTCACACCATATGGCATGCATCCAAATGCAGAGACTATTATGCTGGCTCAGTGTGTGTATGAGTATGGCTGTATCGAACCACCAAAGTCATTAAGCAAGACCATGTGTGTGGATACAACCACATGCAAAGCATGCTTTTGGATGTGTGGTTGGCTGTATACAAATGTAGATTTATGTGTGTGTGTAAAAAAGTCAAAGGCACATGTGTATGTGGCTTGCCTGGTGGAGTGCAGAGTGCAGAGCAATCTAAACAAGGTTGGACCTCCCGTGCCAGAATTCAAGATTTCAATCGCACGCAAAGGCATAGATCCACTATGGTTTCTAATTCTACATGTACCCGGCAGTCAGATTTTTTAGTGTTATGGTCGAATTATGGGTGACTTGCTTTAAAATCAAATCTGTAGAGGGTGCTCTAGCCAGGCTGCTGCCATATGGGGCGCCAAATGTCACATGGCCTATTTCGTTACAAAATCAGTGAATATATCGACAAAATGACCATTTCGATACAAAATGTTGTCAATGTCATTTCGTTAGGAAGTGAACATCTCAAAACGAATTAACATTTCGTCTGACGAAATGTTTTCTTTGCAACTGATTGACAAATTGCCCCACATCGACGTAAATAAGCACTGAATTGATTAGTGTTTTAGTAGTAGCCATGATAAAAAAATCATGGGCGTACATACTCGAGCAGGATTCGAACCTACGACCTCCTGATCACCGGACAGGCGTCATCTCCACTAGACCACCGAGCTATCGCCCGACAGCAAGTGTTGGTTCTAATCCTTATAGCATGCAGCGGGTACTGCTTTGTTATTCAAATTCATGAAATTCTTCCGTCGAGATGTTTTCATTGCAACTGATTGACAAATTGCCCCACATCGACGTAAATAAGCACTGAATTGATCAGTGTTTTAGTAGTAGCCATGATAAAAAATCATGGGCGTACATACTCGAGCAGGATTCGAACCTACGACCTCCTGATCACCGGACAGGCGTCATCTCCACTAGACCACCGAGCTATCGCCTGACAGCAAGTGTTGGTTCTAATCCTTATAGCATGCAGCGGGTACTGCTTTGTTATTCAAATTCATGAAATTCTTCCGTCGAGATGTTTTCATTGCAACTGATTGACAAATTGCCCCACATCGACGTAAATGAAATGTTTTCTTCTTCAACAAAGTGATCATTTCATCAACGAAATGTTCATTTCATTACAAAATGATCATTTCGTTGACAAAATGGCCATTTCCCAACAAAATGCTGTGATAGTTGTATCGCGATTAGAAGCATCTAGTATCAGTTCAGTCATTTTTTTCGTTACGTTTTTCGTCCTAATGAAATGACAACCTATCGTTGACAAAATTATCATGGTCATTTTGTCAACGAAATGACCGACTTCACAACGAATTACATGTAGGGTAAGGGCACCAGTATTCGGTCAGGCACCGGTATTCGGTCACTTATCACTAGTCACAAGCCAGTAAGTTCAACTGTCACAACACACGCAAATCACACTAATTCATATACTTGCACACTCATTCACAACAGGAAACTCCCTTAGCCCCCTCCAAAAATCCATCCAAAATCCCAAATTTTACCGTCAAAAGTGCAGAATCGGCGCTACTTTCCAAAAGCGCGCGCGGATAAGGCCCAGTTTTAAGAGTACGGGTCGCCGAAAAAGCGCTAAAAATCTAGAAATACGCCGTTCTCTCGCGGGATTTTTCGCTTATCGCAAGCTTGAAGTGTAATGGTATCTTCAAAAACGCAAAAGAAAAACAAAATGTCCGTACGTGCCGATACAGTGTCCCAATGTACAAGGGTTGAATGCAAGTGCCGAGGCCCCAGTATTCGGTCACCAACGGTCGCCGCAACTTCCCCGATGCAATTTTGCGCCAACAAGGTAGCGCGCGCGCATGTTTTTCAGCTGCCTTGAACACGCATTGACTTTGAACGCGCACATCGCGTGACCGAATACTGGAGCCGATGACCGTATACTGGGGAATTTTCAAGGTGAAATATTTCGCGATTTTGTGCAATTCTGTGAGATATTTAACGAAATGAAAGTTGAGATTAAAGAAATTTGATATATTTCATATACATTGCTGTAGATATGATGTATGTATGTGTTATTTTAGTTTGAAAAATATTGCAAAAAAGCTTAAGTGACCGAATACTGGGGATGTTACCCTAGGCCTAGGCCATGCGACACTTGGCGCCCCATAGACCCTACTGCCAGGGCTGCGTCACAGCGTGGTCTGTCTACTGCTGGCACACTTGCACCGTCACTGCCATGCGGCATGACTCGCGGCCTCTCCACACAGACAGTGGTGCACACACCACACCACATTCAGCACACATGACATTGACAATTTATCACTGACTGACGTGAAATATGAATCCAACGTTACACGATGATCTAGAATGTTAAAACTGTAAATTTAACATTAGATCATTCATGCACAACTGGAGAACCATGAGAACAAACGCTATTATAGGCCCTAGTAACAATTGTTAGCTGTATTAACACCACAATGCGAATTCAAAATTGAATAAATGATAATGAATTTATGAATGTGACAACACAATTTAATACGGCTAGACTCGGCGACTCTGGAGTTGCTGGACTAACGAGTTAACATTAGCTCCCTCTAAGTTAAATCCTCAAACAGTTAGAAACCTAACGTTAGAAGTCTATCTTCTATCAAATAAAGAAAAGAAAAAAGAATATAATTTAAACCTTGTAGCAAATCATCCTCCTGCATATTGCCATCTCCATCTGCGGAGAAACCATAGTCATCTTGCTGGAAATCTTCCCCAAATCCTTGTTCCGCTTCCGGCAGAGCTTCTTGGGCAAGTTCAACTCCAGTGTCTCCGAAGTTGTCGTCGTCACCCAATCCCTCAGCTTCTTCAGGCTCATCGGCGGCCGCTCCTGCTTGCGATTCGGCGATCAGGGCCTGTTCCAATCGTTCGATAAGCACAGCTTTCACGCCCTTTGAATCAAGGCCACGCTGCTGAAGTTCAGCGCGGAGTTCTGCGACTTTTAATTTTGATGGTTCTACAGAACTCATTTTGAAGAAATATCGATGATACGCGATACAAAAATTAGGTCCAACCTCCAGAAGCACGATATTTTATGGGACCACCACGATTTACCCAACGTGCTTGGTAGAAATGGAGGGCGATTGAAACGCCTGGATGTCAAATCGATTGTGATTGGTTATACGGGTACAATTTTTTCGACAGTGAGTGACAGACATAATATTTAATCTTTACTACACTAATGATTAAATTTACTAAATTAGAATTTCTACATGTAAAAATATTTTGAAATAGATACAAGTCAGTATGATCCTTTGACAATCACATTTTCTGAAAATATATGAACATTTTGGAGTTTATTACTTTTTATTTTTTGTCCAATCAACGGTAAGATAACAAATTCATATAAGGGCACGCTGGCGTGGCTGGAACACGCCGCCGCCGCGCGTGCGCCGAGCGAGATATGATTACTGAGTAAACTTAGGGCGCCCCCTCTTGCCGATGGCATCCTAACAAAGAGATTTTCCCCAGTGGGTGGGGATCGGGAGGAGAAAAATCTCTCTGCATCCTAATGACAAAAGCCAAATTACCAATCAAATAAAATACTGTAGGATGTAAAAAGAAACTTGAGATAGAAAGGTTGGCCTAAATCTCATGTATCAAGAAATGGTGACACCCATCAAACGTTTAGAGCCTTTTTTTTTCTAGTTACAGTAATACATAAGATATAAACAAATTTCGCAGTCACTCAATCACTCAGTCCCTAGTTTTATAGTTTTAGTAATTATGACAAAGACATGCGCTGATCATGATAGACCTACTACTTTTAATTTTGTCCAGTCAAAGATGGGATAAATGTAATTGTATGCTGGCGTGGCTTGTCGACCGGAGACGTTTATTGTAAGGACTTGACTCAGAGATGAAGGGTGCCTCTTCCACGACTGCAACTGGGGACGTCCTACGCACAATAACAAAGTGGACTCGGAAAAGAAAATGAATCAGGAATCATAAGATGTAGCAGGGTGATGAGAAGATTGAAAAAGAGCATACAAGATGATGAAGAAGCAGAGTGAATAACACATCATGATATTTCCAAGTAACCGAGCATGGCATTCTGTAGGGGTCTATTGGTTAAAGGGATAGTACAGTATTGGTGGAGATGAGAATTGGGCTTTTAACTTTTTGCGAGATACCAAGGAAACAAGCTATGAAATAGTACAAAGCATACCATTTTAAGAGGAATTCAAAGTTTATTTGATAAAAATCGGCTTTGGAATGACTGAAACATCCAAAAACAAAGTGAAACAAAGCAATCGTAATGAATTGTGGGTCCCACACTTTAGAATCACTCTGTTTTGGCTATCTCAGCCATTTCAAAACCAATTTTCATCAAGTAGATGTTGAATTCCTCATGGAATCACATGCTCTTTCATATTTCATAAGAGATTTCTCATTATCTCATCAAAAAATGTTAGAAACCTGAAATTAGGTCTCAACCTAAACTACTAGGACGATCCCTTTAAAGTGTTTGAATGAGTAACTGTACAATGAGACAATCCTATTCCATTTGCCATGTTCAGACTTCACTGAAAAATATGATTAGACTTGTATATAATCAGATGAACAGAGTAACAGAAGTTTGACAAAATCTGACATAATATTCTAGAAGAACAAAATATATGGGATCAAAAATGCACGTGTTTACATCCACTGATGATACAGCTGCAACTAAGTTGCCATTAGTGAGTTTATGATGTCGATGTATTTATGGTATCTCACGTAGGACTTTCAGATCTTCAACTGATGGTTTGTGCACAAACAAAATTCTAAATATCATGCTTCCTTTAATAGCAGGTACAATCCTTCACCCCTCATAAGATTCATATTGCTATGGTATGAGCGTCACAAATTACATTTTGATACAAATCATTTATAATCTGGTTCGGGTTTATAGAATTAGAACTGCCCAGTAATAAGTAGCATCTGCTGCTCCGTAAGAGTGCAGTGGGTACAGACTGACGGCGCAAGATATTGGGGAGAGTAATTTTAATAAAAGACCCTGTTTTAGGTTTAAGATACAATTTTTCTTCGCCTATAGATCAAACTGCCCCATAAATAATTTTGTTTGTGGTTTTGACTGATGGACTAAATGTTATTGTATAATATGTCCAGTGCATCCTGGCCCGATTTCAATAGAATTTCTACATAAAAAGCAGTAGTTAAGATCAGACGCACTGTTGTTATCCAATGTTCTTTTCTTTTCATATTGTCACACAAATCCAAGGTTTGAGGTCATTCCCTCTTTATAGTGAAACTGGCCGATGTATTTTCTTCTCTCTCTCTTGTTGTACTAGTATATGAAATGAAAAAACAAACATTAGATTTGCCCATTATCTCATTCTGTTATTATCTCCTCAGTGAGACCCCCATGTAGTGTTGTTGTTGTTGTTTGAATCGTTGTGGAACAATGGTTCTGAATGTGTTCGTAACGACGAAAATGTTATAGCTCTCAGAGCCATTTTTTAAAAGAAATATGTATACAATTTAAATGAGATTTATAAGTACTGCCCCATACCTCAATACCATAGATATGTGTGGCTGTATAAGAGATTTATACAAAATCACAAGAATGCGCTGCGGAACATACTGTCTTAATTTATACAACACTTTCCTTCGAACACATTTATTTACCAATTTAATGTGAGGTTTCCAAGTAAGATGACAATCAATCTGAGTTCCGATGAAGGATGCAACACTCACCTCATCAATGTCTGTGTCAGATAGTTTTATTGCACCCCTCATCGCAACTAACGCGTTTTCCTCTTATTACCATATAATTTGTTTCCTTTAAATTGATTGTAATTTTATTGGCATTACACCATGTTTGAACTTTATGCAGGTTTTCATTTACTTCATTCACATCAATATCTTTTTGGCGAGCAGCATTAGTATGAAAGATATTTGAATCGTCAGCAAACAATCTGAATTTAAAGAAAGAGGAAGAGCGTGGCAAATAATTTATAAATATCAAAAAGAGTGTAGGCCCAAAAACTGACCCTTGCTGGACACCACAAGTTATAGTCTTCGGTGTCGAGAATATTCCTTTATAAGATAGCAGCTGAGATCTGTTGGACAGATAATCAGCAAACCATTGAAGTGGAATTCCACGAATACCATAATAAGCCAGTTTACATAAAAGAATATCATGATTTATTGTATAAAAAATACCAAGTGTTATTTTTCCTTCATCAAGTGATGTCATTAGTGTATTTACAAGATCAATTAAAGACAATTACGTACTGTATCTTTTACGAAAGCCATGCATATAGGCCTACTGGTGTATATAAAGAATATCATTGGACTAAAAAAAAAAATCAACTATACCTGCTCAGTGGGATGAATAAATCTACGATATAATATATATACGAGCAGTGACTTGCATGTCAACTTAATTTTGGTATACAACAGGGGCCGCGGAACAGGGGGCGGGGTTGCACTCACACACACACACACACACACACACACACACACACACACACACACACACACACACACACACACACACATACACACACGTAACACACACACACACACACACACACACACACACACACACACACACACACACACACACGTACACACTTTTGGATCGTTTAAACAAAAATGATGAGAAAAAAATCGGGGAAAAAAATCACAATAGGCCTACCCATGATTTTGAAATTCCAAAGATTCCGGTGGGGGAGGGGGGTCTTGACCTTGACACATCCATTTCCCCCCCCCCCCCCCACACACACACACACACACACTGAAACACCCGTTCCGCGGCTGTACAAAGTGTGTATCATGTGTTACATTGGACTACTGATAGTACACGTGTACATGTATCACGCTCAAAGAGCTTTTCCCCATAAGAAAAATCTCTTTGATCACGCTCCACCACCCCTCCTCTTATCTAAACACATGAGGGCAGCATACACCCTGGGATCACTGCACCTTGCACACCAACGCACACATACACAAACACTGAACAACAGGCAGGAGCTGTGGAAATAGTGGACATACCGGGTACCGGCGGCGTCCACGTCCGGTCCACGCGCTAAGCAACGACTGTCAACAATCATGGCATCGCAAGCAGATGAGAAGGAAAGTGCTGGTAAGCATGCTATTTTCTGCCAAATTGAATAGATACTGTATCATTATATTTTCTTCCCTACCATCACCCAAATGTGCCGTTCCAAATGAAAGAGTTAAACTATGCGTCGATGTATGGTTATGCGTAATTTTAGGTGTCGACTGTAGCTGTTGTTAGTGTTACCGCTCCGCTCTTAGAGTCTTACTAAAACTGTTGATCAGGTAGAGCGAATGGTTATTTGCCAGTCTGTGTGCCCGTAGGCCAGTGGCAGTGGGCCGTGGACATCGTGTGGCAGCGAGATTCCAGTGCGTGACGTTACTAAACGAATCCACTTTCTACTAGTATAGAATCGACTGTGAGTGTGTTGTGCTAAAAAAGTGAGACATGCTGTAATAACCGCAGTTTCACATTATAAATTTCTACAGGCCTAGACCCCGGGGCGCTCCTTGTAAGTTGTACACTGCGTTGATTTGACATTGATGGGGCCATCTGATGGGGCTGGTCGCAGAAAGGGCCCTGAAATCCAAATGCATGTTGATTTGTGTTGATTTATGATACTGCCTACCCTCGCTCGACATCACTTTTGTGGTGAAACGAATATCTAGAGACATTCCATATATTTTTAACGATTTTTTTTCTTCCATTTTTCTTTTGTAGCATCAATTTTCAGCTCAGATTGGGTGCATTTTTTTTTTCTTTGCCTGTGAAAACTGAAAAAAAAAATGGCATAGATCTATCTGATCTTTGAACTGTATGCATGTCCCCTTTAGGAGGACCATGTTGGATTTTGGGTGAATTCACAAGCTTTTGGTGCCCAACATTCTATGGAACATATTAAAGTTTAACTAGGGCCTATGCATGCATGTATAGTTTGTAGAAAATGAACTGTAGATTTTTCACAAACACTGGTTTTTCATCACGTCAAGATTTTTGATACATAGAAATATCCACTGATTTCTCATGTGTTTGGAAGCAAAACTCGTTTGAAAATTCATGTTTGAGTATCTCTCTTATCTATGTGTCTTTACCCTCTACAGAATCCTTGTTAGCAGACATTCAAAAAAAGATAACAGATGCATTCGATATCTTTGATCACGAGTCCAACAAGACGGTGGATGTCAGGTAAATGATTCTAGATCACCTGTACTGACATTTGAAGCAAATTTCCCTAGCTACTTGTTTCTTACAAGGGACAGAATGAATGAAATTACTTGACACATAGCAACTTTGATAATATATATTTCTTCAATACACTGTACCATTGATTGTGCTTGATTTATCTTGTTTTTTGATATGTTATGAAGTTTGCGATTTGTGAACCAAAAAAAAAAAAAAAAGACTTATTGTATCCGTTAGATAATGAACAAATACATTATTTTTCGAGGCCTGTGTATGTCGTACTGATTAAGATAGTAGTAAAAGTCGTACCTGGTATATGTCATATTTTGTAGCTAGAGAAATTTTCATTTTGCTGTGAAACATTCTTTGAACTGTGTTACAAGGTGATAATAGAACTGTGTTAGGCATACAGTGTACGATGACATGAGTTTGCAGTTTTGCTTTTGATGGGTTGGTGTCAGGGATTATTTCCCTCACTGAGCAATTTGCAAAGAAATAAAAATCAAATAGAGGATAAGCAAATTACAGCCTATCGATAGTAGGAAGGGCATTATGGCATTGTCAGTTTCTATGTGTCAAACTCTTGACATTTTGCAAGTTGAGGCATTTGTATAATTTTTGCTTTTATTATTCAAGACTATTTATTCTTTACAAACCGATTGAATGTGTTCAATCTTGCATGTTGACAGGGAAATTGGGACGATAATCAGGTCTCTGGGCTGTTGTCCGAGTGAAGGAGAGCTTCATGACCTCCTGGCAGAAATGGAGGAGGAAGAGCCCACAGGGTACATCAGGTTTGATCGCTTCAAGCCGATTATGACGACGGTGCTCATGGAGAGAAAGTGAGTAAACAGAACATAGTTACATGAACAACATCTTCCATTTGCTCTGATGAAAAGGAATAAGATTACAAGTGTGTACATGCATTTTATATTGACTTCATCTTAGATCTCATCTTGCCTTTAATAGCAAAGCTGCATCAATCAAATATTGATGTATCATATTTTTTCTTTTGAGGATGCAGATGTAAGGTAACAATGTTAGTAACTCAATCCTATCAGCTGTTGTACTGATTACAACTCTTTTGCGAGTGGTATGTGTCTATATAGAAGGCTACTGGGGCGATCTTGTCAAAATCCCCAATACAATGAAGAAATGTGTGCAGTGACATACAGCTGTACATGACAATATCTTTGTAGCTTTTATCTGTGTGCAATAGAATATTATGTTGATGATGAAGTCTTGTATAGCGCCGGTATCCGCCAAGTCAGGCGCTCATGGCGCTTGCTCCAAAATAAATACATAACTCAGCTTAAATTTCATGGGTGCACTGCTTGTGATATGACAGTTAAAAAAAAAAAAATAAAAAAATTATGTGTTATGCAACTTCACATTTTTTCCTGTTATATTTCAAACTGCTTACCATATGAATTGTTTTCTTTTAATCAGCTAGTTTGCTTGAGTTAACAAAATCCTGAAGAATGAATAAGAATTCTGATTTTTCTCCTCCACCTAAGCCCGTGGTTCATTTCTGTAAATCCAGATTATGCCCTTATTCTTCATTTTGTTAAAGTAAAGGGGCATCCTTCCGCAGATTCCCTGAACTGATTCCACAACACAGTGGCTGCTAATAACAGAGAATACAAATGAAGTGAGCGAGCATGTCAGGTAGAATAACTTTCAAGAACATTGTTTCATATTCATATGATATCTGACTCTCTCTGTTCAAAGGTTCAAGCCAGCTCCAGAGGATCAGCTGATCAAGGCTTTTGAAGTTCTGGATGTGGAGAAAAAGGGTCACCTGACGGTAGATGAAATGAACAAGCTGATGTCAGAAGAAGGTTTGTTGATAGTGAATGGATCAATTTCAAAGTTAGAACTATCAATGACTCATTGAGGGTTGAGCTCTCTTAAGAATCAATAAAGTAGTTGTGTAAGAGTAACCCTACATGAACATACCCTTTGACTTATGCCCCTGCTAATCATTAAGGCTGCTAACTAAATATATTCTTGTGAAGAAATTTCAGCTGGAGTGCAGGTTAAGGAAACAATCAAATAAAGTTTGGGGAGTTTGCCATTAATATTTGCCACAGAGCGCCACCAATAAGTGTTTGGATAGCACATTTACTTTGCAAGACAGTTATTTGATTACAATATATCAGTTACAACATAATGTACAAATGAAATGGCCACAATTTCTTTTGATTTTGTTTCATTTTTGTCCTTTTTGGGGAATGTTTAGCTTTTAGAATGCAATATGTTGGCTGCTCTTGTTTCTAGACAGATTAAACTTCATTAGATGTCAAAACAGAAACAGGCTTGTATTCCCTCTGTACTTTCTTAGCATCTTGGACCTTGAAAGCTACATTTTTTCAAAGTGTTTAATGTTATACATGTACATTGTACCTATTGGTAGTTCCTCCGATACCCTCTACCACTGTGATAATTAAATTGCCGTGTTATTAAGGTCAAGTTTTCAAAACTACATGTATGTTGAACTCTCTTTCAGGGGAGCCATTCACCCAAGAGGAGTTGGAAGAAATGCTGTCAGCTGCTGTGGATCCCGAGAAAGGATACATCCTGTACAAGGACTATGCGTCGGTAATGGCCATTGATGATGGAGCGTAATGAAACTTCCACACTCCCCAGTGGCAATGCATTCTAAGCCAGGAACTGCCAATGGCCATGTGTATCAGTCTGTTGGACAGCAGGGAAAGGACAATGGCAGATGCCATGGACATATTTCCTTTTTTGACTGCATTATGCTGAAGTTATCATGAGAGAATAGTGCTGCCAAAAATGGGACAAGTGAATTATTGCATAACGACTGGATATACATACGGCATTTCATTAACTGTCCACAGAGCTGTATGGAGCAGTTCCTTGATAGCACCTTAGACTGCACCATGAAGCAACATATTTTTCCAAGTCAATTTCCAAATATTCATATTGTGTGTGTGTGTGTGTGTGTGTGTGCTACACAGTAATTTTCACAATACCTGTTTCTTGGTTGTGGTGTAACCTTGCCCTGACACACACTGTCATAATCATATGTACTTTCATGCAACATAATATATGTGAACATACATACACACACACACACACACACACACACACACACAAAATACATATGTAGACACTGGCACACACACACACTTTGTGATTTTGGGAAGATGTCACCAACCATTAATTTGCAGTTAGGAAGGAACATTCACATCACGGTTGTAGTAAAACCTTAATGTCTCTACACCGTATTTCATTCAAAATATTTGAAAATTCTCTTTCAAATGGATGTGTATATTTTATTTGTACATAATATAAATAAAATCATTATGATATGAATTTTTACTTGTGTTGAGTGTCAATTGCTGGTATGAAACACTACAATTTACATTTTGTAAACACTTTGAATATATCATTGGTTGAGAAAGATAGGGTGTTAAGGCTATACTAACCCTATGGTGTAAACGCCCTTATCTTTCTGAATCAATGATAAATGTATCTACAAGGGATTCTTTTTTTTTTTTTTGCTGTAAAAAAAAAAAAATAGATAATAGAAATAAACACTTGAGCTACATTAGGCTTGAATTCAAAAAGTTCTACATGTACAGTGGACTCCCATTATAACAAAGTCCTCAGGACTGGCAGTTTTCTTTCGTTATATCGAAATTTCGTCATAACAGAACAAATAAACAATAAAAATACATAGAGTGGAAAATGTTGCAGCCTGAATTTTTACTTCGTTGTAGCCGGAATTTTTTTACAACCGTGTTCGTTATAACAGGAGTGTACAGTTAAACTCGCCTAAGTCGACATCGCATATGTCGAATAATCGCGCAAGTCGATGATTTTAAAAAGTCCCGATTTTTCCCCATTGACTTATGTGTAATAATTCACTCACAAGTCAAATTTTGTAAGTCGAATACTCGCCTAAGTCGATGAAATTCCAAGAACACTTTCACGGAAAAACCATTAAATTCACTGTGCCTAAGTCGAATAAGATTTTATTGTGCAATAAATCACTCTCAAAATCACGAGACGCCAGTTTTTGTTTACATAAGAACTAGCCTGACCAGACAGGTGACAAAAAAAAAATGATCTAAAGTATCAAAATTCAAAGCGATCGCATGCGATTGTTGAACTCTCTTCGTGTTTGGAGGTCCTCTGGTACAGCCCTGTCGCGCTAGCGCTACGTACGTACAGCGACTGGGCTGTGTATAGTTGTGCGTACAGCGACTGGGCTGTGTATAGTCTGTGTATGTTTGCAGTCTGCGCTGTGCAGTGGATGGATCTAGATGAAGCTGCTGAGTTTTCAAAGCGGAGAGTAGGGGGAAAGTTACGGGCACGGGTAAATCAGAAGTACACCTCTACACGAATTTCAAGCCACGGCATGGCAAACTGGAATCAATCACTGCTCAAATATCGTTCATATTCACTTCCCCAAGGTTTAACAAGGGTGTAAAGTAATCGGACCTGTGCAAATGCTAATGCACTGTCCATGCAAAGTTAGCCGCGGCCCTGCCGGGCTACCCGTGCTGCGGCACACCTCTCTATGCAGCTCTCGGCTCCAGAGTAGACAACATACATGTACATTTATACATAATGTACGTGTGGTGTGACTGTTGTTAAGTTGATTTTTTTCGACTTACGCACAAGTCGAAACTCGCCTAAGTCGATGTGTTTTGCTCAGTCCCGAGAAGATCGACTTATGCGAGTTTAACTGTACTGTATTTGAATGAAGATATGCATAACAAATTAATTGTACAGCAGCATATCACAATGCCAGATTACCTAAAAATTAGCTTTAATATATATGTGTAGTCATGTGAAGTAGCAATCAACATTTATGTAAGTCACAATGTATGATAAAAATGGAATATTTGCGCATAGAAATTTGACATCCTCATATTTAGAGAACAACAGATGTGCCCTGTGCATAACAGATGCAACATGTAGTAGATAGGTAAACTCATATTCAAATGACTTTCAAGTTGAAGTCCACATAGTATCACAGTTGGCAAGTCAAAGGTAATCAAATGGTCAGACAAGTTTGACTGTATTTGGCTGACTTAACACATATACATTGTATATCAACTGAACTTTTACTGCTTTCATGAATTCCCCCCCCCCCCCATGAATATCGGTACTCTTATGCAACCCACATCCACCACTACAACCAGCACACTACACACTTATGTGGACAGTCCACGAGTCAAATCTTGTGAATAATTTGTTTTTTGTAATGAATTTTATTAAATTTCATCTTTGAATAACAACATTCAAGCAGCATTGCACTGAATCAATAACATGTTTGACTGCCATCCATCGCTGGGGCCATACCTGTCGTATCTCGATCAGCTAGTGGTCTTCACTTGCTGTAAGAGAAGTGCCTGAAATGACATCATCTTTCATTGGCTGTTTTCAGTATTTTACTGTGATGATCTCAATAGGCTCCTAATGCTGGCGACACAGATCCTATTCTCTCTCATCAACATACATATCAGATTGACCAAAGCCATGAACAGCCTCGACAGAAAAAATGGATTCCACAGTTTATGGTGGTCAAAGAAATATTCACAGAGTAAGCTCATTACATGTACAAGTTCGCTCCATGCAACCTATACAGTCACAGTTGACAGTCAGACAAACGTACGAGTAGACATCTGTTGTATGCATTGGACACTTGGCCTGACTACTTCATTGCATTAGATCATTACAATTGTAAAAAAAAAAAAAAGAAAAAAAAAGAAGAAGATTTACAAAAATCAACCATGTATCTCGGTTATTACTTCGCCACCTTCACTTCTTTATGACTGGCCCTTTGCATTTGTGGCTGTATAAGAAATCATTTGAATACATGTATCTGCATTTCACAAGACAGGGACTTACAATGGACTTGGAAATCTTTTATCCATTCCAAATGAGCTTGAAATCCTTGAAGCTTCAAGTGACTCTTACCAATTCTTGAAGTGTGCAGCCAGTCTACAAATATAAAGCACTTCTTTTTTTGAAATGCCTACTTGTATGACCTGAATGCAATCAAACATGAGGTAAATTTCCATGAGGGTTTTCATGCAAAACACATCCTTTTCAGATTACACTTTTCCAATTACACAAGTACTGGTATGGAGAAAGATTTGCCATCTTTGTATACTGATTATGGAGTTCCGTTGTCTAAAAATGAATTTCTATGTCTATAATAGACTTCACCAAGGGTTATTTTGATGCTAAGCCTTCCAGGCTTCCTTCTATTTGGCCGAACAATCTCTCTTTCACTCTCACTCTCTCTCTTTCTCCATGTCTTTCTTACAAGAGCTCAAGCAATCTCTGTCTCAACATGCAGGAATAATTCCTATGTGTATAACTTGAGGAACAGACTCATGATTCAAGAGGGCGTTTTTGCATGGAGCCATGCTTATGCATCTAGTATGTTTTCAATGTTGGAACAACAGATTCATGTGCTATGTCAAAAGTGGCCAAACTAATGTCAATCTCATTTCATCCTTTGAGTTGACTGTTGTTTTTGGCTGGTTCCGCCTGCTACATGAAGATTTTTCAGAAACAAAGTTTGCTTGCCAACAAACCTTGGAAACTTGAAAGTAAAAATTTGATATAATTTCATTTACAGTTTAGCTACCTTCAAATCAATGATTTTCATAATGAAGATGGAGGCAATCATCACACTATTCAACAGCGCCCTCTAGAATCCCTGGTCTGTGTACCTATAAAAACAACAACGGAGCACTGTGGAATGGACCACCATTATATACACACATAAGAGCTACTCGATGAAACTTTCCCTTGCAAACATAAATGGTCCATCAAGAGATTTACAAATGATGAATGATAGGCTTTTCAGTGGAAAACAGATAATTTTGATATTTCAGTCGCACGGACAATGTTACAACTTGGAAAATTCTGCCTTTGATTTCGTCATGCTTGCCATCACGCCCTTCATGACATCCTCTGTCTGAAGTCTGGCAGCATTCCAAGTTGCCTGTATATGAAAAAGAGAAAATAAAATAAGATAAAAGAGGAATAGATGCCATATTTCTGCATCATATTGTTCACGTCTTCAGTATAATACATATGTACATGTAAAATGTTCCCCTTTCAATGTACCACTTTCAAATCTGGATGTTTGCAGCAAGCCTTTACTGCACACAATCCACAACTCACAAGCATTTTTACAATCCCCTATTTCAACCACTTTCTCTTAAAATGATACATCAAAAGCACACAGGAAATTTCTCGCGACAGTTATGTGATTCCAAAAACACAGATTTCAAGCCCCCTAAGATGTGATATTCACTGCATCAATGTCACTGCACAATCTCGCATTACACATGTCTGAGATCACAGGCATACAAAGGAAGTCATAATACGTGTAATGGCCTGCCTTTTTGGATTTCTATTTCTATTTTCATTTTATTTTCTTTCTTTTTTTTTTTTTTTGGGGGGGGGGATAGGGGAAGAGGGGGGCTGTCATAAAATCTAACCCTCCCGAGGACCACATGTTCTAACAGCACTCAAAGGACAAGTCCACCTTCATAAACATGAGGATTGAGTGAATGCAGCAATGTTAGTGGAACACATCAGTGAAAGTTTGGGGAAAATCAGACAATCCATTCAGAAGCTATGAATTTTGAAGTTTCTGCTCAGTCACTCCTGGATGATAACGACTACTACAGCTTGTGATGTCACATTTGTAGAACGAGACACATTTGTAGAACAGAAGGCAGGGGAATAATATTATATTGAGCATAAATCCGCGACAAGTTGAGGAAATGTGCACTTTTTTCAAAATTTTGTGAAATTCTCTTTATATTTTCCTTATATCATTCTACCCATGTGACAGCATACACTGTAGTAGTCTTCTCATCTAGCAATGACTGCGCAGATACTTTAAAAATTCATAACTTTTGAACGGATTGTCTGATTTTCCCAAAACTTTCACTGATGTGTTCTACTAATATTGCTGCATTCACTCAATCCACATGTCCATGAAGGTGAACTTGTCCTTAAAAAACCTATTATGTGAATGTATAGGAGATCAGTGTCAATCAATACATCTTGCTTCATTCACATAATACTAAAAAGGAATTCAAAATCATCAAAATCGACAACAGAGCAAACACAGAGATTCCAACTTTGTAAACAGCACTGCAGTATTTTGAGGGCTGAAAAGAGGCATTTTGATTTTTTAAAAATAGTATTTTATACCTTTCCTTCAATAGACATATGTAGCAATACAGTTTGGGAGAAACTGTAATTTCTTTGAAACTTGCAGTATTCATCCCCAAAAAACAACAACACCAAGCAAACAAACAAACAAAACAAAGACAGTACAAAATACTGCAAAAAGAAAAAAAAAGTAACGGCTGGAATCTCTGCAAACACAGCACTTGATGTTCCACTGTAAAACAGAAATTACTGTTCATGAATGACAAACTCACTGCATAGTCAAAGCTGTCTGCGATGCTGTGATCACGGCTGTAATTCAGGTTGACCTTTGTACCCTGTACAGCAACAGGGCTCTTGCTGGCAATGTCTGCTGCTAACTCCATGGCCCCGCCCAGCATTGCTTCATGGTCCGAGTAAACGCGACTAAAAAGAATAGAACAAAATCATCTATAACCCGTATGTCATGTCTATCATTCAAGTACTTCACTCTCTCACCACCCTAACTACTTGAAACTGTTGGTCGAACTGTTGCAAAAAGAAAAAGAAAAAGATAAAAAAGATTAAAGGGATGATATAGTTTTGGTTGAGATGGGGCTTCAGGTTTCCAACTGTTTTGTGAGAGAATGAGAAACCTCTTATGAAATATGAAAGAGCATAATTCTAAAAGGAAATCAAAGTTTATTTGATGAAAATTGGTTTTGAAATGGTTGAGATATCCAAAACAGTGATTCTAATAAAAGGTGGGACCCACCTTTGAACAGGATTGCTTTGTTTTACTTTGTTTTTGGATATCTAAGCCATTTCATAAACATTTTTCATCAAATAAACTTTGAATTCCTCTTAGAATTGTATGCTCTTTAACATTTCATGAGCAGTTTCTAAATATCTCGCAAAAAGTTTAAAACTGAATCCTCATCTCAACCAATACTATATCATCCCTATCAGGGGCGGATCCAGGGAGGACCACAACCGGCGCACGCCCCCCCTTTATTTTTTGTTGAAACAAAAGAAATAAAAAGAAAAAAATGGGGGGAGGGGTGCGTGCGCCCCCCCTTTATTTTTGTAAACACGCCCCCTCTTTACGAAATTCCTGGATCCGCCCCTGCCTATGAACAATCATCCATTTCAAAACCACAAAATACTTGAATATAGTATGTCACTCTCATTCTGACCTTTTTCACCGTTCCCTGCACGTCAAATCATTCTTCGTACACGAACTTTGCAATGAGAACGCATGTTGACTTGTGTTCATTCATAATATCCTCAACATAAATGTGGCCAAATGAATATTTAAATATGTGCGATATCTTATAATAATCTTTCTACGATATTTTCCTTGAAATCGCTTGGATATATATAACAAAAAACGTTCCAAACCAAGATTCTGCCTGTGAAATCATCAGTCAATCATCGATAAGCACTGACATGATTATCAAAAGACAATAGCTTGAACTGAACATTAATCAATTTCATTGTTCCTTTCAATGGCTGGGCAGCACATGGCTGTGCGGCAGTGTCTTCCAGTTGCTAAAGTACAGGCGACTCACGTCATAGCAGAGTCTTCAGGACCAGTAATTTTTTTTCGAAATCGAGACACTGAAATTTGTTATAACTGAAGAAATATAGTGTGTACAGATATCATATACAATGTAGATAATAATTTTGCAACCTGAATTTTTACTTCATTGTAACAAAATGCCACTATAACTGTGTTTGCTATCAGGGGAGTGCACTGTGCATTTTTTCATGTTTAGAAGGCTTTAGTGAAAGTACAGTGCACTCCCATTATAATGAACACTGTTATAACGAAATTCTGTTACAACGAAGCAAAAATTCAGGCCGCAACATTACCCACTCTATGAATTTCCATCGTCTATTTGTTTGGTTATAATGAAATTTGCTGGTCCCAAGGACTTCTTTATAACGGGAGTCCACTGTAATGGCAACATTATAAAAAGAGCAGTGATCTTTGGGGCATCCTTTCCTCACCTGACGAGGCCGATCTCCCGGGCCTCCTTGGCGTCAAACCTCCGTGCCGTAAAGCACAGCTCCCTCAGGAGGCTGTCATTGCCCGTCTTGTGAGGAAGCCACTGAAGGACGCCCACATCAGCTGCCAGGCCTAGGTCAGTCTCCTGCGATAGATTACACACATACACACACCCACACACACGTTGGGAATCATGCTCAAGTTGACAGTGACATCTGTTTATCCACCAAATGCAAAAGTTACTCTGACATATAATTCAGATAACAAAAACAAAGAAATTTTGACTAACCCAGATTGACATCATATTTGACTTGTTAGTGCAGATGAAACAATCATACCTTTGATGCCATTTGCTTGGCATTAATTTGCACAAGTGAAGCATGCACAAGCAATATTGAAGTTACTTTTTATGTATTCAACCTTGCTTCTACTTCACTGCTATTATTATTAAAAACAAACAAACAAACAAACAAACAGACAAAACTTCTTTTTTTGGAAAAGCCTGAAGTAATGAGCATCAATATTGTTGTTTTTGTATGGGAATGAATGGTAGAGGGAAAGTGCACTGACCTTTACTTGGAACCATGCATCTTCTGTACACACCCTGATGTCACATCCTGAAATCATACACATGCCTCCTCCGAGACACCCACCGTGTACAGCTGCAATCACCGGTTTGGGGCACTGCAGAATAGACACACATATTTTGCCCATTGCTGAAATGACCATACAATGACATGTCTAAAGATGTTGGTCTTTTGGCAAACATTTTATCTTAACAAATTTGTGAGCATGTCACATCACAGATTCTTTGTTTCAGTCATGTGAAATGAAGCTGCACAAAAAAAAAAAAAAAATTCTCATGGCATCTCCAAATGCCACATTTTCTTTTAATGGGTATGAATAGTATGAAAGCAGTACAAATTCACATTCACACAAAACTTTGGCAGTCATACTCCTCTCAAAATTGTGAAAAAAAAAAAAATCAAAGAGAAAAAAAAATCAGGCAACTTTTCCAAGACCGTTTGCCTGATCTGGAAACATTCGACATATATCAATCAGTTTAAAACATACTGTAAAACGAGGAATGTTCGTGTGCTTTCTAATTTTGCGCATAACGCGAGCGGCAACATTCGCGAAATTAAAATGCACGCGAAAGTTCTTGCCTACTCTATACCATGCATTAGATGTCAGTGGCAAGTCCCAACTAGAAATGTCGCTTTGGCGACTGGTATGCCTCCGCCATAATGCATGATTTTCCCAATAGGTCTAGATAGTACATGTGGACAGTGTGTGATTACATTTTCACAAAATTGGCAAAATATTGGAATGACAAGTATGTCACAAATGTGTTGAATGTTCACCTTCCTTGACGTAGGTTTAATTGGATGAATAAGAGAGCATGTATCTAGGGATTTAAGGACTTTAACTTGACTTTGACCCATTCATACATTTAGGCATTGAGTAATTTTCAAGGTACAGGTGTGGAGAAAAAGTGCAATTTCTGAATTGAATAGTAAATTGTTACCATTTTCATCTGGCCCTTGACCCTAAAATTCATAAGATAATTACTTTCATGCAGGTAGAACATGCATAATATGTACTAAGTTTCAAGGTAACTTGAGCCACTTCCGAGATATGGAGGAAAAAGTTAGTTCAGCACTTTCACTTGATCTTTGACCTTTTGACCTTTGAGGCAAAAAGAGAAAAAAAAAAACTTTCCAGAGAATTTCTATTAGGTTACACACGCATACACCAAGTGTAAAAAAATAACCCTGCTGGCATTGCATAAATATGAGGGTAATAGTAAAATTTTGAAGTCTTGCACTTGACCTTTGACCCCTGACCTTTGACCCCATGAACCCTACATTCTCTAGATAATCACTTCCAGTCAGTACATGTATATACTATGTTCCATGAAGATACCTTGAACAATTTTCCAAGGTACGGAGAAAAAAAAGAAGTTTTAATATTTTTACTTGACCTTTTGACCTTTTGACCTTTGACCTCATGACCCAAACTTTCACCAGAGAATCTTAATTGGGTAATACATGTATACACTAAGTTTCAAGAAAATATCTTCAGGCATTCAATATATATGGTGGAAATAGTGAAATTTTATGTATTTGACCTTGACCTTTTGACCTTTGACCTTGAGCATGTGCACCCAAAAGTTGATAGGCACAACTTCACCCCCTAATACACATACATGCCAAGTTTCATTAGGATACCTCAACAGGTTTCGATAGTTACCTTGTCCACAAAATTCATTACGGACGGACGGAAGGACGGACGGAAGGACGGACGGACGGACGGACGGACGGACGGACAACCCGAAAACATAATGCCTCCGGCACCACTTCGTCGCGGAGGCATAAAAATTTCTTGCTGCAAGAAAAGCCGTTTCCTCCAATTCGGGAAATTTTTGTGCCACGAATATTTTTCATGTTTTACAGTATACCACAGTATATGAAATTAAAGTGTCTCGGGCACTTTGGCCTGCAACATCTGCAATTCATAACTCACAATACATAATCATATTGACTACAGTGATCTGCAATGAAACCTGAAATTACCTTAGGGCTGCTTAAAGCTGAATTACCTTTTCCAGAACAAAGAATGTCTCTTGGTAGTCCTTGACCTTGTTTCTGATTCGTTCAGCAACACGAGCCACATCTAATTCGCTATCTCCACCAGAACCTTGCATCAATTCAGCATTGTCCTGGATGTCAATACCTGTCAACACAGAGAATGAGCTCGAGGTGCATCATATCTACAGTTTTTTTTGCAAAGCTGGTGCAAAACTCAAGAAACAGATAACCACATAAAGATGTGAAACATAAGCAGGCGCCATGGCATAGTAGATAGGACTCCCGACTCCAAATGGAGGACCCCAGTTCAATTCCCACCCAGTCCTTACACCCTTAGACAAGAAGTTTTTACCAACAAAGTTCCTCTCTTTCCAGGTGTATAAATGGGTACCTGGTGATGCTAGGGTAATAATAATGGCAGGGCCCTCTAGCATGCAACTACTACAGCAGTGGTGACACTGAACAGGCTATCCTGTATAAAGAAGACCTTATCATAACTATCATTATTATCAAAATGAAATTATTACAAAAAATCAACATGCAAAGATTGAGAGGAAAAAAGAAATGCCTCACTCCTAATTCTCTACTTCAAAAGGTATTGTAAACCCAAAATGTTCATATGCATTTTTATTTCATGAATTTTGAGAGAGCCATATTTCAAGCTGTGAAAGTATCTTGCTTTAGAGTATCATCTATAAGACTCCATACCAAAGCATCTATCAAACAACAACTCCCATCTGGACCCCCAAGAACCCCAGACTCTGATCATACAAACACGTAGGCCCTACATGTGTATGGCATGTGCACATCAAAAGCACCAAGCACAACCTCCCCTGTGGTCAGGGTCTAGGGTTCAATCTCTGCGTTATAGATGCTCCCTGGCGCAATCCCTGAAACAAAATGTATGTGACAAATCTAGAGTTGGGCGGGAGAAAGCTAAACTCAAGTGGAAGAAAATGCATCACAAGCAGGAAACACGCAGCTAGAGTGGGCGAAATTCCAACTCAAGTGGGAGATCTCCTGTCAAAATTGGGAGAGTTGGAATCTCTAGTATCATGCCCTATTGGTAGAATGCAATGTCACTGTCTGGGCATTGGAAGCATTGTGCACAATACATTCAACCTTTAAGTCAATCACACTGAATGGACAAAATAATCTGAAGCAAAATACCAGTTGCCTGGCACAAAATGCACACATGGCACTCAAATAAAACCCAACAGTGTGATTAATTTACAAGAAGAACTTTAACTTCATAATGCAGCATACAAGTAGTATGGAGGTGGTGAGAGCCTTCCAGTGGGCAACATCAACAATGCCCAGAAAAGCAGTCCATATCTCTATAATATTACACACAACAAGCAAAATCTTCACACGCATTTGTTTTCCCTCCAGTTTCATGTTGCACAAAATGCCATGAAATATCCACTTTTGAAGTATTTCGCCTGGTATTTTTCAATTTTTAACTTGATTGGACTATCATTACCTGCTGAAAACATTTTCCCTGCTCCGGTCAATAAAACAACTCTGCAGTCCTCGTCTCTTGCGATTATGTTGAAACATTCCACCATCTCCCTGTGAGGAAACAGTCAAGCGAAAATTATCGATACCTATGAAATGCAGCATGCTAAATACTGGCATAGATTGAAGGCCCCTCATGAAAATCTTTGAAAATGGAAAAAGCAAGAAATCTGACTTGAGATTACTATCATCTCGAGAGACTGGCAAGAAAAAAACAGTAGCTCATTGCAACAACAACAACCACAACAAAATGCAACTTGCATACTTCCACTTGCCATAAGTCATGGTCACAGTGACTACAATTCAATTATTAAACATTTTACACTTTCATACATTCTGTAGTATTCACTTAAGATTCTTAAAAGACAAGTTCACCTTCACAAACATAAGGATTGAGAGAATGTAGCAATATTAGTAGAACACATCAGTGACAGTTTGAGAAAAATTGGACAATCGATGCAAAAGTTATGAATTTTTAAAATTTTTGCGTTGGAACCGCTGGATGAGGAGACTACTAAGGTTCGTGATGTCATATGAGTACAACAGTATAAAGAAAATGTAAAGAAAATTCAAAATATTTTCACTTTTTTCGCATAATAAAAGAGCACTTGACTTGCCTCTTTCTAAAGGCAATGGGAATAATATTACCCATAACATATGTCAGTAACGAGTCGAGGGAACAATGTACTTTTTTCAAAAGATTAAATTTTGTGAAATTCTCTATATTTTCCTTATATTGTTGTACACATGTGACATCATACACTGCAGTTGTCTTCTCATCCAGCGGTGACTGCACAAAAACTTCAAAAATTCATAACTTTTGAATGGATTGTCCGATTTTCCTCAAACTTTCAATGATGTGTTCTACTAATATTGCTACATTCTCTCAATCCTTATGTTAATGAAGGTGAACTTGTCCTTTAAGGTCTTCTCGTGTGACCCAATTACAGAATCACTTTCTTGATGCTATAGCAGTTGGCAGAATTTAATGATGTTACCCTGTTTTCTCCTAATTTTTCAAAATTCTCAAAAATATCAGTTATCCCATGCATCATCTCATAAAGCTAACAACTGAAAAGGTTGCATACTATGCCATTAGTTCATATGATTACCATGACATTAACTTTGAAAGCTTTGTCAATGTCATCCTTACTTGAGCACATTGCTTAAAATCAAATCAAACTGCTGGATAATTTCAAAACTACTCAAACAAGGTAAAAAAAAACTCTGACTGTCGACAGCTACATTTATGGAGTTTGATCTAATAAATAGAATATGACTTCAAGACCTTTCCATCAAACAACAGATTGGTGTGTAGTTCAAATGACGATGCTAACCAGGGGCAGATCCAGGAATTCCGTAAAGGGGAGGCACCTTTCAGGGGTGTATCCAGGATTTTTTCTGGGGGGGTCGTAATCAAAATTTTTGGACCTTTACCTTTGCGAGGGAGCGGAGCGACCGAGAGGGGGGAGGGTGTGGGAGGGGGGTGTCCCCCCTCCCACGGTACGGAGTTTTTGAATTTTATATCTTAAAATGGGGCCATTTGGTGCATACAAAAGTGACTTTTTCGGCATGGCAGTGCGGCTTAGAAATAAGGTAAATTATGGCATATTAAAATAAGTTACAAAATTTACGAGGTTTTTGACAATTTGCTGGAACACCGGTCACTTTTTTTTTCCCTGTTGTAGGCCTGTATAGAGTAAAAAGCCCTCAAAAAACAAAAATGTCTTTACAAAAAGTGGACCTTTGAAAATTTGGGGGGTGCTACGACCCTCCCGACCCCCCTTGCATACACCCATGCCTTTGCAAAATTAAAGGTGGTGGTGCTGGTGGGGGGGGGGGGGGCACATCCCCCCCTATTTTTCTCTTTATTTCTTTTGTAAAATAAAGAGGGGGTGCACGTCCGGTGTGCCCCCCTCTGGATCCGCACTGCTAACATACGTAACTGTCCAGCACAGGGTTCCATATTGGTAGAAGTGGTCAGAATTTGTAGCACAAAGAAAAGAAAAAATCATACAAATGCTTGAAACAGGAGAGAAAGATCTGACGACACAATTGTAGCACTTTTCATGATAACAAAGTTTGACATTTATTAGATATATTGCCATATAGTACCATATTCATCATCTACATGCCTGCTCTAAACATAAACCAAGAAGCAGTTGTTTTTTGTTTGTTTTAAATAGCAAGATTACCTAGATATATAACAAGTAGTAGTAGTACTAGAAATTCATTTATATTACCTCCAGAAAGCTTTGTTCATTGCATTTCGCTTCTCTGGTCGATTCATCTCAACCTTGTATACAAATTCTTCAGGACTGGTTACGACCAGCGTCTCAAAGTTGTATTTTGACATGGCTGCGGCAGACATGTTCCTCACAAGGCTCTGAGTTGCTGCAAAGCCTCCTGCAACTGAGTTGTTTTTTGTTTGTTTTTTAGCAGATTACCTAGACATATAACAAGTAGTAGTAGTACTAAGAAATTCATTTATATTACCTCCAGAAGCTTTGTTCATTGCATTTCGCTTCTCTGGTCGATTCATCTCAACCTTGTATACAAATTCTTCAGGACTGGTTACGACCAGGTCTCAAAGTTGTATTTTGACATGGCTGCGGCAGACATGTTCCTCACAAGGCTCTGAGTTGCTGCAAAGCCTCCTGCAACTGATGAAAACAAACAAACAAACATGGATGTTCAGGAAGACTCTCTGTACCTTGGTCACAAAGTGAATTTCCCAACAGCTTGCTAGCAGTTGAGTTGTTGCATAAATTATATAAATTCACTTAGCAAGAAAGCTTTGTTGTTTTGCAGACAGGAATGAAAAAAAAAAATAATAACAAAAACAGCTCACTTGGGAAAAATCACAGCAGCATAGCTATTCAGTTCTACACTTCATGCAAAAAAAAAGGGCAATGGAATGAGATTAGTTCTTCATGAGAAGTCTGCTCTTTTTTGTATATTTCTCTACTGATTATCTCTAGTACTGGGGTTCAGATTCCTAAAACAAACTGACTACTGTACTTTAGTTGTTGTAGTCTGCAAATCCACTCTGCAATTTGGAGATACTCATTTCCCAGTGGGTGAATAAAGTATGTTAACATTTGATCATTATCTTTTATTCAGTCCATGTCTATTCAATTTTTACATCTGGGTAAATCAAGGTCAAAATCTGAAACAATCCTTGATGAGGTATTACTATGAGGTGACCTCATCATAATGTATAAGGACTAATACTGGTACGAGCTGAAATTTTCGCGGTGGTTTTATTTTCGCGAATTTCGCGAATCGCCTTTGAACCGCGAAATAACAACACGCGAAAATAACAACGTGCTAATAGCTAAGTTCAGTTAGACCCTCGCAACCGCGAAATTAACATGTGAAAATGTCCTCCAAGTAGCAATTCGCGAAAATATCTGTACGCGAAAATTTCAGCTCGTACAGTAGCTGAACAATATGATGACAAAGTTGGGGACACAAAAATATTTCTGGGTGTTTACTGGGATATTGTGTGAGGTCTAATTGATGCAGGGGCCACAGAATGTGTGTGTGTGTGTTTTTTTTTTTTTTTTTTTGGGTTTTGGGTTGTTGTTGTTTGGTTTTGTGTTTTTGTTTTTTTTTGGGGGGGGGGGGGCATGGGGGAAGTGGAGGTTAGAGTTTGGGGGTGTCATGAGTAGTGCTTCCCTGAAAGCCTCAAAGAATTAGTGAGGTACAGTCCTCAAAGTGAATGCACTTTTTTGAATCTTTTTTTTAAGTATCTGTTAATCAGGGATGGTACATTGTACATGTAGGTATTGTCGGCAATGGGGGGGTGGGGGGAGGGGTTGAGGTGTCCCCCCTTCTTAACTTGTTGGAAATATTATGTGTCTGCAAACCTGACCAAAGGTCTTTCTTTACTGAAAATTTTGAAAATATTCCCTTAAAATGTGCATAGATCATTGAATATCAATTCGGAATGCAAAAGCTCCCTCATGTGGGACTGACAGCCACAATGACAGTACGGTATGAATACTTGGTAGAGAAAGATGGCGATTGTAAAACAGACACTATTTTCAGATATTCCAGAAAATTCACAACAAAAACTTACTCATCAAACAAAGTTTTATAGCACTTAAATCAATAAGTGTAGCCAAATGAATAGGACTTGGAGGGCTTCGCCACAGAACAATATTACTTTTGAATGACAACATGACCTTCAGGTTCAGGTCGCATCCCATGTTTATTCTTCACTCAGTGCTCATTACTAGTATGAATTGGGAGCATTCTCGATTCGTGGAGAGACACACATCATAGGCCCTATGCCAGCATGTATACTTTGACTAGTTTGAGCAGTGATAGATGAGCTCTCTCAAATCAAAATCTCATCTCAATACAAATGCGAAATTAAGACAGCAGAGCTGAGCTGCGACGTAAATGTATTCATCGGGGTGGTGTTGTGTTGGACGCCCAAACCTCAGGCGTGTTGGAGGTAGGTAGGCCCTGCTAGCTGCTGGTGGTACCTGCTAGTAGATTTCTACAGTAGTTGTGCAATGTGTACGTTGGCGTAATTGTTATTTCTAAGCCGTGAACGTACAATCTCTAAAATACACGATACAGTGCTGAACAGAAACCAAACTTACGGAATTTTCCTCGACATGAGGTTGATAGTAGTGAACGCACAAGACGATTCATCGTGGATTAAGTGTTGACTGCTCCGACTCACGCTCACGGTCTCCTTCGCTTCCGTTGTGTGTCCCTTCACAAATCAAGCGACAACCCCGACGTCGACCGAGCGTGCGCTTTTCTGTAGGGGAGCTCATGAGGGGGAGCTCTACCGAAGAGGCTCTATGAATGCTCTCTCAGTAGGGGGGGGGGGGGGGGGGGGGTCCAACGGGAGGGGTATGGGGTTGCAGCCGGGCCGGAGGCGGGGGCAGGGAGGGACAGGTTTGACATCTACTGCTTCTTTTTTTTTTCTTTTTTTTTTATAGCTGAGCAGGGATGGCATCCATTATACGAGGACCCTCCTTCCCTTTTCGTCGAGCTACTTTAGCAAAGATCGTACGATCTTTGCTATTTAGAGTATTTAGTACATGTACCATGATTGTGAGTGTACACCTTATATTTCCTGTAATAGTTGTATCAGAACATTTCAACTCACGCGTCTAAATGAAGCAGCAAGAAGGGGTGGTGGCGATGTGATATTCTATTCTACATAAAATATTAGGGCCTACACAGCCGTGATGCTTTTAATAATTGTTTTCTTCTGTCACACATTTCCTTAAAAAGTGAACTAAACAAGAAGAATAAAGACAATTTTGGAAGAGTAACCCTCTCGGAAAGATCAATTGCAGGCTGGAAAAAGATTATATTTGTGCACAAAGCTTCTTGAGAAATAATTCTTGGTATAAGGTTGATAAAATTAAGTTTCTGCGTAACAACTTAAACCGTTTCACAATCTCTGTTTTGAGAAAAAATTCACAATAAAAAAAAAAATCTTTTAAAAATCAATATACATTAATTGCATTTGATGGTTAGGCCATGTTGGCCGAGGAACGGGGGTGGGGGTGGGGGGCTCGCCCTCCCCTCCCCACTTTTTTTTTTTTTTTAAACCCCGGAAGCACTTTTGAAAACGTGGCCGCGGTGAGGCCTACCTACAACTTAGTGCAATTACTAATATACCTGTATATGTACAATATAGCACATAGTCATTCAAAAAAAAAAAAATATTAATAATAACTTTATAATGATCTATAAAGCAACAAATAAGATTTTGGAAGCTCATGGAAACCTACTTTCTCCTAAATATCATCTTAAAGTTATTATCATTATTATTATTGTTATTATTATTATTATTATTATTATTATTATTATTATTATTATTATTATTATCATTATTATTGTTTTATTATCATATATATCATGAGCCTCTAGATTAGCGCATACTACAATGGATGTTCTCTACAAATCATTGCATGATATAACTCTCATCTTCTTCACCCGTCACACATTAATCACAAAAGCATATTGACAAATTTCATTCAAAATAACAATAGGAATTAACGTATTAACATATAACACATGAAAGTTCAACCTTTTAAACCTTTTAAACCTTTTTGTAAAATGTTGAATTTAACACTCAAAATGGTGGATTTACGTGAATTTATGTGATTTATGTGAATTGGTATAATATATGAGTACAAGATTTTGTAAAAGGTTGGATGAGTAAAAAATCTAAATAAAATATGAATTTACCATTTCAGTTTTTTTTTTAGAGTTGTACGCAGTAAATATGCACGTAACATACCCCCCCCCCATAAAAAAGAGAAAATAGTAGTATATGGCATTTTACTTTTATGGCGCTATTACTATTCATATCATTACCGTAAAATATATCACTTGTTTTATTCATACTGTTTTCATAAGCCTACTATATACTATAGTATTTTGATTTCAGAGGTAATATCAAATTCTTGGCAAAGTTCTCGTGAAACTTAAGGTCGGAAATACAGATAAGAGCTATAGGCTATATAGTCCTCTTTTATCCCAGCGGACTGCCAGGGGACATGACAATAGTAGCGAGCATACATGGGTGCGCTTGAGCGAAAATGAATTTGCTGTCCTCCGCCCCTCCCATCACCAACCCCCCCCCCCCCAAAAAAAAAAAAAAAAAAAAACACACCAACAACAACAAAACAAAACAAAGACACGGTTATGGCCAAGGAGGTACTCCTTGGTCAATACGAACCTGCCAACCTGCCAAAAAGTCTGGATTCTTTGCCCCCTTTTCTCATTTCCTTTTTAGGTTTAAACTGTGTGCTACCACTTTCCCTCTTTTCCAATCTCTTCCTAGCTCCTGCTTCTTTCTTTTTTTCTCTCTTTCCATTATTCTTTCTCTAATGCCTTCTCTTCCTCATCTAGCTTTTTCATTCTTTCTTCCTCCTTCTTCTTCCTGCCTACTCCGCAACTTCATTGCTTCACCTTGCCTTATCCTCCATGATTGATCGCCAGTTCTTCACATTCTAATGTTCTTCTTGTAACCTGCATTTTCCTTTCATTCTCCTTTATAATTTCCTCTCCTCCTTGATCTTCCCCGTATCATTATTATCATCACATGACCACCACAACCACCAATCTCACTTTATACTCCTTCCTCCTCTTCCTCTCCTGGTCACTCGCTCACCAACTCCACCCTCCCATGATCCCTCATCCTTGTAACATTATGATAGGTAATCTATGACATGTTTGTCTGATTTCCGTCATTTTCATTTTCATTTTGTTTGTTTGTTTGTTTGTTTGTTTTCTAAGGGGAGGGGGTTGGGTAAGTTTTGTTTGATCTTATCACAAGCGATTTCAAGTACGGTACTCAAGAAGCAGGAGATTAAAGGGCGACGCGACGCGACGGCACCGGTCAAATCTCATCGTCTCGCACGTAATCGTACATGGCGCGGCGTGGTGCGTTCGTAGTGTAGGACGATCTTTGCAGGGAGGTGTGCTTCCCACCTCCCTGGTAGGACCTCTTTCCTCGTCACGTAGCCGATTGACAGTTTAATGCAATACGTAGCAAAGTTAGGATCTTTGTACGCGTAGCTCGTAGGCGCAAAAGATGCAATTTTAAAGGGGCCCTGAAATCCAATGCACGTTGATTGTGTTGATTTATGATACCCTCAACATCACTTTTGCGGTAAAACAAATATCTGGAAAACATTCCATATATTCTTAACGATTTTTCTTCGATTTTCTTCAGATTACTTGGGAACGCCCACAAAAAAAATCCTTCCAAACCAATCAATATATTATTCTTGAGATGACATTATCTAATCATTGCTAGAGTCTGAAATGTTTAACAAAAGACATTGGAATGCACCTTCCTCT